>NW_005871750.1:202206-262824 GCF_000147115.1 Myotis lucifugus | reverse complement strand
ACACACACAAACTTTTAATAGAAAATGCCAAACATATACAAAAGTAAAAAGAATAGCACCATGAATCTCCAAGCACTCATCAGTCAGCTTCAACAAACGGCACGTGTTACTGCTTTTCCTCCTTGATATCTGCTCCTGCCCACTTCTCCTGCACGCCTCCCTCCCCCCACTTTCAGGGATTATTTAGAAGCAAATCCCATTTATCACATGATTCCATCCAGCCCTAGAAATCTCAACATCCCTCTATAATGGCACATAAACATATTACATAACAATTACCAGTTTGCCTGTCAATTTCCACTTTAAAACTGTGAGGTCCCAGAGGTCAGGAATGGTCTTATTTTTATGAATAATAGTGGTAATCATACGTTGGTGTGACAAGAAGCCTCTAAGGTGGCCCCCCCCTTGTTATCCTCTCCCCTCAAGGGTCGAATGGACCTAGTGATTTTCAAATGAGTAGAATATGGCAGAAGTAATAAGATGTCATTTCCAAGGTTAGACCACCAAAGGGCTGTGGCACCCATCTTAGACACCCCTCTTCCTCACTCACTCCGAGGGAAGCCAGTGGCCATGTTGTGAGCTGCCCTATGGAGAGGTCCATGTGGCAAGGCCCTGAGGGGGGCACCTCTGGCCGACAGCCATGAGAAACTGAGATTCTCAATCCAACAACCTGGGAGGACCTGAGTCCTGCCAGCAACCAGGTGAATGAACTTGGAAGTAGATGAGCCACCAGGAGCGACTGCAGTTTGGCTGATACTTCACACCCTCTTGAGAGACCTTGAGCCACAGGCACCCACAGAAACTATGAGATAACAAATGTTTGTGGGGTTAAGTCACTGAGTTTTGGGGTAATTTTTTACATGGCAATAGATAGCTAATAGTCAGCCTCTTTGAGCACTTGATGTGAGCCAGGGAGAGCCAATCTCTTTCACACTCACAGCATCTCATATCCCCATTTTGCCACGAGGAAAGGGACTTAGAAAGGTCAGGAAACTTGTTCGGGCACAGGCAGGAAATGGGAGAGCCAGATGCCAATGCAGGTGGGTCTACGCAGCCACCTCCACCTCAGCTGCAGCAAGCCAAGTGCTGGCACACGGTGGGGGTTGTGTGAGTCCTGGCTGAGCTAAACTGTATTGGCACCACAGACTGAGGGTGTGGTTAGAAAGAGAAGCCCTCGGGGGCATGGACAGGGCCCAGCTCCTGAATACTCCCATGGCAAATGGTACAAAGAGCATTTCCATAGACACCCAGTGTCTTCCACAGAACAGGAAATTGTCAGATCTCATCAGTGCTCCAGCGCCAGGAAGGAAGGCAGTGCTGTAATGCACGGGGCTGGCTTTCCTCTGTGAGTCAGGAATTTGTGTCTCCTGTACCACCAAATGACAGCAACATTCTGCAGTGGATTCACGGGGAGACTGTGAGTCCACAGGTGACTGTGTGGGTCAGTGAATGTGAGGGTTGGGGGAGGGGCATCAATATCCCTGTGATATCCCAGCCTCTATTTACAGGGGTCAGAGGCAATGGAAGCCAACAGCAGGCTACTGATGGTGTTTGTCTCAGAAAGAAAAAGGCTTCAGAACGGAGCTGGCTTAAGGCCTGACCCCTAATTGAAATGTAAAGGCCTCACTCTCCCAGGGCCTGTGGAGGTAGTAACTTATACTCCTTACCTCGTTCTCTGTCCTGGGCGGGACGTTTTCTAATAAATCTATCCCATTGACCACAACGCTCTTCTTTTCTTTGATAGGAGCCTTAAATACCATTTTTGAGGACTTCTTATAACCTTCTTTCAAAGACATCAGCACGGGATCTAAGAAAGGCAAGGGACATGTTCTCACTGACGATGGATGGACTGAGTCAGCCTCTGCTTGACGGCTGGCCAAGTGTGAGGGAAGTTCCAACAGGAGGATGTGCAGGGAAATGGGGTGAGCCAGACGGAAGGCAAAGCCCTCACACTCTTACCACTTTCGTGAAGCCCACCCCTTGCGGTACTTACCTCGGTTGATGCCTCCCAGCCATTCATCAGGGGTCAGAGCTGGCTCCGTGCCTGGCGTCATGGGGTAAATGTCTTCCTGGTAGGAATCTGACTATAGTGGGGGGAGCGGAAGAGGGAATAGATGGGGGGAGGGGGGCTGAGAAAACCCCTGCTCTGCAGTCAGACTTTTTTCCTCGCTGACCTTCAACCATGTTACCTGCTTTCCTGCCTCCAAGCCTTTGCATTCACAATGTCTCCCACTTGGAATTCCCACCCTGAGTTCATTAGCAAACAATACCGCCCCCACCTTGGAATGGGCTCCATTCCCCACCACAAATTGGGCCTGAAGACCCAAGTCTACAGTAAAAGGGCTACTTCTTCTGGGCTCCTCCGGGCTCACAGTCAGCGAAGAGCAAGCTAGGATTTGAGGCAGAGGGCCCTTGGGAGTCCCGCCCAGCCCCACTCACCCTCCGGGGCACGATCATGGAGATGGGTTCGATCAGGCCCTTGAGAGTCACCAGCTTGTAGAAGCGGAACACCTCGCAAGCCGACACATCCAGCCCGTGCTTGGGCATGACCCCTGTGGACAGTTACACGTGGCTTCCTGGGGCCTAGGGGGTTCCCCCTTGGTGTCCCTCTCCCTGATGTCCCCAGCCAACGGGAGAGACCCCAGCGGTTGGCACTAGATTTGGAGCAATGGCCCCTGCAGAGGGCAGCGGGTGGGCTGAGGGCTTCATGAGTCAGTTCTGTCCTGGGTGGTGACTTCTCACATAAGCCTCATGGGCCAGACCTGCTTCGCGGAAGTGCATGCTTTAGAATTGGGGTCTTTTAGGACTGGAAGGGGCTGCAGAAATATTGGGATCAAATCCATTCTTTTTATAGATGAGATTCTTGAGGGTCAGAAGGGAAGGGGCTTGTCCAAGGTCACAGAGTGTTGTTACAATAGAAGCCACAGAACCCATCACCTTCTGAAATGAACTGGCTTCCTGAAATGTCTGTGTCCCTGATCCTCAGAGAAGAAGGAGGGAAAAACCTTTTTCCATGCACCCCTCAGATTTAAATGCAGCTTGTCTGCTGTCCTGTCATAGTCTTCTAGGACTGAGAGCAGATGTGTGCATATGTGAGTGCATGCATTGTCTGTGTGTGTCGTTAGCCACACTGTCCCTAACAGCTGCACCTACTGATCATCTACCTAGGGAGCAGTGTGCAGTGTGGTGTTAGGAACACAACCTTGGGGGTAGGGAAGACCTGGGTTCGAATCCTGGCTCTGACCCTCTTTATGGCTGGGAGTCCTTGGACAAATCATGACCTCAATGAACTTCAGGTTCCTTGGTTGGTTAGAAAAGGAAAGTAGTCAGGGGATTGAGCGTGAAGATGCTCATTAACTGCTGGGCATGGTGAAGAGCACAGGTAACATTAGTTTCTTTCTCCATGATGTGACCATGCGTCAAAGCTCTACCTCTCCTCAACTGGAACGGAAAGGCTGCTCTTCCAGACAAGGTCACTCCAGGAGCTGGAGGGCAGTGGTGTAATGGCACCCAAGTGGGATTTGGAGCCAGCAGACTGAGCTTGTGTTCTGCCTGGGGTGAGTTACTTGGCCACTCTGAACCTTCCAAAGTGCCGGCTGATGGTAAATGCTCAGTAGTGGCCACAGGTGAGGAAGATAAGAAATGTTTACCCTTGGTTCCTCCCTCTGTCTCCTCTTCTCCTTGAGTTCTGCTGATGCCACTTTCTACACATCTCCTGGATTCACCCTCTTCTCCCCATTGTCATGCTGTCCCCCTAGTTACCATCATTTCTTGCCTAGAAATCCACAGTGGCCTCCTAACTGGTCTCTCTGCCTCCCTCCTGCCTTTCAAAATCCATGCTCCTGAATCCACTCTCCCTACAGAAGCCGAGCAATCTTCAACCAGCCTTTGAGATCACATCACACTGTCCCATCCCCTACTCACCCACCCAAGGAAAAGAAAACCCTCCAAACAGAACCGCGTTGGGCTTCCCATCTGCAAATGGGAATGAAGACACTGCATCCCTTCCCCTCTCCACGATCTCTGATGAGCAGAGATCTTGGACGATGTCAAACACCAAGGGAGGATGAGCCAGCCAAGTGGGTGGTGACCTTCACAGGAGCAGCACCTGTGGGTTCTAACTTGCCCATGAGCTGTGGCCTTCTAAGTCTGATATTTTATTGGCGGGGGCGGGGGGGGGGGGCGTGTAACTCATGAGCCAAATATCCAGTCTTGTTCTACAGCCTAACAGCCAGGGCAGCTTCCTGACCCCTTACCTAGGCCTTTTTGTGGGGCTGGGGAGCGGAACTCCATGAGGTAACTCAAGTAGGGCTTCTCAGTGCTGATCTCATAGTACCGGATGTTTCCATCTCCCTGCGGGCAAGGAGAGAAGGAGGTGAGGAGGGTGTGTGTGTGTGTGTGGGGAGGGTTGAGTAAGCCCTGGTCCAGGCATCTGCTGAAGAGAGCCTCCACTGTGCCTCAAAGGTGGTCAAAGACCAGGGAGACCTGGCCTCCGGGTCCCTGGTGGGCCTACCACAGGGGACCCGCTGGGGGTGTGGTGCTGCTGCTGCTGCAGGGGGTGGGCCTGTGTGTATAGACAGCTTTCCTGACAGTCAAGGCCATATTGGTCAGAGATCTCCTGGAAGGTGCCTCAAATTCCATCATTAGTCACAGTCCTCTACACCTCAGGCTCTGACCCTTATCCCAGTGTAAAACCCTCTCCCATCCACCTCCGAAGGAATTCTGACATTGACACGTCAGTAAGAATAAGTGTCAGACTTGAGGGTAGGTTTCAATGGAAAAAGAGTAAGAAAGACCCAGGTTGGCACAGGGGAAGGCCAGAGAGGTGAGGTTGGTTCTTCTTAGGGAAGTCGGGAATGAGTGGGGGCCACAGGGGGGGAGGGGTCTCCCACAGGCTGCCCAGTCCCTCTCCACCTTCTACTACCTTTCCTGCCAGGTACAGCATGTGCGTGTCAGCGTCATAGAAGGGGAACAGGAGGCCGGAGAGCCCATCAATTTCCTCCTCGATCAGAGGCATGGAGAGGTCCTCCTGCGGGGAGGCGGCCAGCATCAGCCTGTGTCCAGGAAGGAGGGCATCTCTCCTTCCCAAACGCCAGCAAAGCCCCCAGAGCTACAACCCTTTTATGCCACCACCCGGCCTCCGTGCAGCTGACCTGGTCCCAGAGGGCAATCTGTCGTGTGTTCCACCTGGAGACCCCGGTCGTGAGAAGCCGCTTCATGTTCCCCAGGAACACCACCCGGTTCACTCTGTGGTTTTTGCAGCTGGCCTCCTGGCGGGGGGTGGGGGTGCAGAGAGAGCCGGTAAGTCAGGGCCCGGACACCAGGGTCCTGTATAAGACGGAATCATGGCCCCCAGGAGATACACCCATGTCTTCATCCCTGGAACCTGTGAATGTTTCCTTATTTGGAAAAAGGGACTTTGCAGATGTAATTTTAAGCTAAGGTCCTTGAAATAAACGATCCCCTGGATTACCCACGTGGGTCCTAAATGCTATCATGAGAGCCCTATAACAGGTGGAGGGGGATTCCAGACACAGAGAAGGTGATGTGACCTCAGAGGCAGAGCTTACAGTGATGTGACCACAAGCCAAGGAAGCCCAGCAGCCACAAAAGCTGGAGGAGGCAAGAAAGGATTCTCCCTGGACTCTCCGGTGGGAGTGTGGCCCCGCTGACACCGTGATGCCAGAACTCTGGCCTCCAGAACTGGGAGAGACTCCATATCTGTTGTGTTAGCCACTCGTGTGGTAATTTATAGCAGCCGCAGGGAAGAAATACAGGTCCTGAGGAGCAGGGGAGCCCCGAGACTGGGAAACCAGGCCTCTCTGCCGTGTCCCACAGTGGGTGGAGCACAGGGGAGGGGGCGCTAACGTTGACCAAGCCCCGGGCAGGGCCTGCAATGTGCCAGGTGCCGGGTGCTCTCCGCAGGGCCTCTTGTTTAACCTGCACAGCAAAACCTACTGGCAGGAACCTGAGAACAGGGGACGCAGGCTGGCTCGCTGTTTGATGACTCACTACACCAGGGGCTCCTACGAAGCTGTCCTCTGCCTCCTCTCCTGCCTCCCCGCTCATGGCACTTCCTTTTCCTCCTAATGCACAACAGTCCTCTGCCAGGATGAGTCAGCATCAGGTAGAAACCAGAGGCTGGCGGAGCCATGCACAGACCCAGGCTGGTGCCACCTGCTCTGGCGTTAGTTCCAAGTTCTGCCAAAAAAAGTGTAACCAGGAGGACCCCCTCACCCTCTGTGGGTTCGTGTCCAGGGTGTGAGGTGGAGGCTGGGTTCTCTGCTCTCTGGCACCTTTTTCTGCTCAGCATGGGCTCTGGGGTCCATCCAGCTGGGTTTGAACTCCAGCTCCTCCATAACGGTGACATTCCAGTCTCCGACCCCCTCCAAAGCTCAGTGTCCCCACATGTGAAATGGGAAGAGGAACAGTACCCACCTCAGAGGACTAAGTGAGGGAATGATATGAAGCCCGTGGTCCTACATGCCATACAGTGAGCACTGAGTAAATGCTGCTTAATATTACTGATGCTAATTACTAGGATAATTAGTAGTAGTAGCTGGCTTTTTGGCCTCACAATATCGGACTCTTCCTAGATAAACACAACCAGGTCACCATCCATCCTTTCCTGTGTAGCAGGTAAATCTCAAATTTAATCCAAATTTCCCATCCCTCCTGGTGACTGGCATGCTTTAGGGGCTTAAGAAATGTTAATTTCTTACCCCCAAATGGCATCTAATCCCTTCCTCACAGTCAAGACACAAGAGACTCAAAAACCAAAACTGGAGTTAAGTTCACCATCAACCTCTGCACTTAGAGTTGTCCCCAGGGCTGGTGTGCCCGGAGGCATTGCCACCAGGCTAGTGCCACACAGGTGGCTGGGCTGGGAGTCCAAATCCCTCCTCCTGTGTCCAGGATGGGGCTCGGTCAGCACCCACGGACTCATGTGCTGAAGGTGTCACCAGCCTCATCCCCAGCGCAGGCCGGAAGAATCCCATCTGGGGGGAGGGGTGCAGTGGCCAAGAAAGAGAACTAAAGCCCCTCTCCACCAAGGACAAGGCAGGGTTCCTGTGTGAGCCAAGAAGGGCCCAGAACAGACGGGACAGTCAACAGAGGTGCAGGCCAGGTGTATGAGAGAGGGGAGCTGGCTTGGCCTTTCCTTATGCCTGGCTGAAAGCTGAGCCCCAGGCCCCAATACCTTCCCTTCCCCTCAAAAAAGTGGGGCTTCACCTGCAGAACACGGCCGGAGCGGGGCTCGATCACGCGCAGCTTCTTGTCCTTGCACGTGGTGGCGAGCAGGCTGCCGTCAGTGTTGAAGGACATGCAGAGGATCACGTCTGAGTGGCAGTCGATCATCTTCACGGGCTCACCCACGTCCAGGTTCCAGATGAGGACCTGGGGGAGGGCAGGCATGCAGGAGTGGGGTCAGCCCTGCTGCTGCTGTCATTGGGCATGTGTCCCCGCTCCACGCCCAATGGCCTGGGAGAGGTGCCCGTGCAGGGTGGGCGTGTGCTGGGATGCAGGATGGTGTCGCTGAGATCTGTACCAAAGGCTGATGCGTCCCTGTCTCACAAACCCACTACTGTCCTGGGGCTCAGTCTCCACAACCAGCAGGAAGGATCAATGTCCTTGCCAGGTCCCAGTGGCTGGCACACCTCTTTTGAGGGCACCCCTGGGGGTAGGGACTGGGGCTCCATTCTCTCCCCTCCAGCAGCTTTGGTTGCTCTTTTTGTTCCCACCAGGAGAGTGTGGACACGGAGTGGCATTCGCCTCCAGTCCGTCAGCATCAGAGAAGGCAGTACGGGTGTTTCCAGCCTCTATGGACCCCAGGAATGACGGGGTGCGTGAAAGATGCTCAGTAGTGTGTGGCGAATGAATAAATGAGGGGTTGAGACACTATTGATGAACATGCCCCCAAAGATGCCGTTCTCTCTCCCTCCCCATCCACACTGCCTGCCGGGCTGCCCACCTTGTAGTCATAGCCGGCACTGAACAGGATGTTGTTGGTGGTGGGGTGCCACTCGACCAGCCCCACACGCCGGCTGTGCCCATGCAGCTCCAGGAGGGCCTCTGTCATGCTCCGCTTCAGCCCGCCCTCGGGGATCTCCCAGATCCGCACCTGCAGAGGGAACGGAGGGCCCAGGCTGGGTGGCAGGGCGGGCAGAGGCCCGATGCCTCTTCCTCCCACACCAGGCTTCTGACACCTGCTGGTGAGGCGCCTCATGGCCAGCGTGGTGGGCAGAGCTGCTGAGGCCTGGGGGGAGTTTCGAGGGTGTGACTGAAGAGGAAAGAGGCCATCCCCTCTCTTCCCCTGGGAGGGTCTGCTCCGAAAAGCCTCTGCAGACCTTAGACCTGGGCAGCTATTGTCACTGGCATGTTATTGTTATGGACTGGCCAGGTGCAGGGGCCGCACGTTGAGCAGCTCTGAGCTAGTACTGAATTCTAAAGCCTATCTCTGCTTCCCTTCCCACACCCTCCTAAGAGATCTGCCTTCAGCCCCAGCTCCTGTCTGCACCATACAGCCTGTCCCGCATCCTGTCCCCCACCCAAGATGGACACCTGAGCAGAGGGAAACCCGTCTGGGAGGTGGGAGGTCAGAGTCTCCTGAGAGATGAGAAACCAAGGGGCAAAGATTCTCCTCAGATGTTGAAGCCGGAGCTGAACGGATGGGCAGAGCCTGCAGGCAGCTGCTATTTCCAGGCTTATGATGCCGATCGAGAAGCAGAAAAAGATGATCTGCAGAGAGGAGGAGGGGCTCACGGAGAGGCAGCGAAAAGAGACCATGAGGCCCCAGAGGGAGAGAAACTGAACAGTTTCTCTGTAATCTTTGAATACCCACCCCACCCCCATTACTTCCACCAGCCCCGGTGGGCTTGTTTATCAAGCCAAACAGGCTCTGCAGAGTCTCAACGGTTTCATCTAGAGATGGAGGAAATCTTTGCCTGGCCTTGCCCACTGGCAGAATAAAATGAGACACTGCTTGTAAAAGTTGGTAAGCTGTAAAGTTCTCTACAGAACTAAGGGATTGTAAACCTTGTTCTAATTGTTATTATCATCATTAATGCTATTTGTTATGATCTGACTGGTGAAGAGGCAAGAATACATGTGACTACAACTTAGGACACCTTTAAAACAACCCTTTTGACAATCTGAACGCCACCCTTGCTAGTAAGGAGAAAAACAGCTTTGAGATACCATTTGTAATCTTCTAAAATAGCCAACTTAAAGAAAGAGCTGGTGTTGGCAGATTATATTGTAGGTTTAATTGGTGTTGGTAGTATTATAAAGCAGTCATCTTTCAGAAGCAATTTGGCCATCTTTAGTAGAAACTGTAAGACATTTCTATTATATTACCTGACTTAGTAATTTCACTCTTAAAATCCTATCTAATAAAGAGGGAATATGCTAAATGACACTCTCGCCGTTGCAAAGATGGCGGCGCGCACAGCCAATAAGGAGGGAATATGCTAATTGACTGCCCTGCCCTCGAAGATGGCAGTGCCCACAGCCACAAGATGGTTGGCAGGGGAGGGCAGTTGTGGGCGATGAAGCCAGCAGGGGAGGGCAGCTGGGGGCGATCAGGCCAGCAGGGGAGCAGTTAGGCTGGCAGGGGAGTGGTTGGCAGGGGAGTGGTTAGGGGGTTATCAGGCTGGCAGGCAGAAGCGGTTAGGGGCAATCAGGCAGGCAGGCAGGCAAGCAGTTGGGAGCCAACAGTCCTGGATTGTGAGAGGGATGTCCACAGGGATCGGGCCTAAACCGGCAGTTGGACATCCCCTGAGGGGTCCCAGATTGGAGAGGGTGCAGGCTGGGCTGAGGGACATCCCCTTCAGTGCACAAATTTCATGCACCAGGCCTCTAGTCCAATATAAGCAAAAATCTCTATGCATGAAGATGTTCATTGTAACATTACCTATACAGAAAACGTAGAAACACTCTAAATGATCAACATGAGAACAATCTAATGTCCTATCAGTATGAAATAGTAGCCATCCTGTTATAATTCTGAAGCCTGTTAAAGAAAGCCAGTTACAGCCTGGCTGGCATAGCTCAGTGGTTGAGTGTCGACCTACCCACCAGGAGGTCATGGTTCCATTTCCGGTCAGGGCACATGCCCAAGTTGCGAGCTTGATCCCCAATGTGGGCTGTGCAGGAGGCAGCCGATCAACGATTCTCTCTCATCAATGATATTTCTATCTCTCTCTCCCTCTCCTTTCCTATCTGAAATCAATAAAAACATATATTTTTCAAAAAGAAAGAAAGAAAGTCACTTATAGGCAGTCTCAAGGACAGGGAGCAAGGCTGTGAACTGGGGGTGCCCCGAAGGGAATTCCCTTGGCAGGCTTCTCTTGTTGGTGCTTTCCCCTCGGACTATGGAAATGAGCATTGCTCGCACTGTGTTTCCCTGAAGACCCAGCTCTGCACAGGCAGACACAGGGCCTTAGGGAGAGAAAGGCAGGTCCAATCAAGGTGTACCATCCTGTTTCAAAAACATGCTCAAGAAAAAGTTTATAATTCGAGACAGTTTAATGCTTTCCCATCCTCACTGTCATCTCCTTAGGCCCATGGTCCTTCCTCCAAAGGCCCTGTGTGAGGCCTTCTGGGGTGAGGTCTGATCTGGAAATGGCGGGAGGCTGGAGTGGGGACCCGGTGAATAATTCAGTAGTTACCAATAAGACATATCCCTCTTGTCCCCAAATGTACTAGAGGAAGGTGACATTTGAAGAGAGAAGACTAATATTTGAAGTACACACACACACACACACACACACACTCCTTTCTTTTTTACCCAAATGGATACTATTAATACATGCACTTCCACAACTTTTCTCATGTAACAGCAGATAGTGGGCATCCTTCCACACCACTACACATGATCCACCTTATCGTTTTAAGTGGCCAGGGGGCATCTGTTGTATGATTGTGCCATGATGGATTTAATCAACCTCTAATAGTGAACACCTGGCTTCTGCCTGCTTTTTCCACTCTTACAATTCATTCTCTGATGAACACAGCCTGTAACACAAGTTTGTGCATGGGTGTGAGTATTCCTATAGGACACTTGCCTAGAAGTGTTTCATTAAAGTTTCTGTAAAATTGTTCCCAATGCTCTTCCAGTTTCACCAACAGAGTCTGCTTCTTTACCGAGGTCTCTAAAACTCTATTTTCAGAGTTGGATTTTTGCCCATTGGATTAAAAGTGCCACCGCACTGCTGTTTGGGACTTGCATTTCTTTGATTCTTAGAAATACTGAGCCTCCTTTGTGTGCACTTGGGAAGCTTGAGAAGCTTTCAGACTCAAGGAGATGATACTTTTTTAAATAAATATTTTTAATTGATTTCAGAGAGGAAGGGAGAGGGAAAGAGAGAGAGAGAAACATCAATGATGAGAGAGAATCATTGATTGGCTGCCTCCTGCAGGCTCCACACTGGAGATCGAGCCCGTAATCCAGGCACATGCCCTGACTGGGAATCGAACCGTGACATCCTGGTTCATAGGTCAATGTTCAACCACTGAGCCACGCTGCTTGGGTGAGGAGATGAGACTTTAAGCGGCAGAATTATGGGTCAGTGTGGAGGCACTTGGGGGCAAAAAATCCTGTCTATAAATACCTCATACTGTCTCTCTTTTTTCTTTTAAAAAAAAATCTTCACCCAAGGATATATTTTTATTGATTTTTAGAGAGAGAGAGAGGGAGAGAGAGAGCAACATCAGTGTGAGAGACATATGCACCCTATTGGGTATTGAACCCGTAACTTTTTGTTGTACAGGATGACGCTCCAACCAACTGAGACACCTGGCCAGGGCCTCATCCTGTCTCTCAAGGACAGAGGGTAGTGTGTACACACATGAACACCAAGTATTCAGGGTGCAAGTGTTGACTGAGACAGGACAGTGGCCTCTGGCCTTTGAGGAAGATCTTTGAACCAGAGTTGAGCCTCATTACTTGCACACAGGCCTCTTATGAGCTGGGCCCTTGCTGGCCAATGGGACGGTGCTGAGCTTGCCCCATGCTTGCCCTTGAGCAGCATACAGTGGGGCTGACCCAGTAGAGCACCTGCGGGGGCATAGCTGGGGGAACCTCAAATCCAGTCTTGGGGGTGATGGTGGGAGGATCGGGAGAAGCAGGGTTAAAAAAGAGGATATTGCCGAACTGGTTTGGCTCAGTGGATAGAGCGTCGGCCTGCAGACTGAAGGGTCCCAGGTTCGATTCCGGTCAAGGGCATGTACCTTGGTTGCGGGCACATCCCCAGTGGGGGGCGTGCAAGAGGCAGCTGATCGATCTCTCTCATTGATGTTTCTGGCTCTCTGTCCCTCTCCCTTCTTCTCTGTGAAAAATCAATAAAATATTTTTTTAAAAAAAGAGGATATCAACCCAGGTTTGAAAATACCAATTGGGATGTGGGGAAGGGTGGGGACACAGAAAAATGACCAGTGTGTGTGGGTTCAGCACAGTAGTTGGGGAGATTGCGGGCAGGTCAGCCTGGCTGGTGTGCAGCAGGCTGGCAGGGGGCAGAGGCCAGAGGCTGTGTGTGTCACACCTGGTCACCGAGGCCCAAAGGAGCGCTGCTCTGGGGGAGTCTCAGAAAAATAAAACCTTCCCCAGAGCCTAATTCCTGAGCAGCCAGGTACCTGAGCGTCCCTGGGTGGTGTCACAGGCCAGGTTAAGGCACAGACGCATGGGGAAGCTGTGAAGTGGGGGTCCACCCAGGCTCTAATCTCACTGACAAGCTTGGACAAGCCAGTTAACTTCTCTGAGGCTCATGCTCCTTGTCTAGACGATGCATTGAGGTGTGCGTACCCTTTAGAAGTGTGTGGGTTAAAGTAAACTGGGCTCAGACTCCTTGTGAGTCTGAGGCTTGTTTGGGTGACGGCTCTGCCTAGTAACCTAGAGGCTAAGCCTGGAACTGGATCCCCATCCTGCGGGGCAAGGGCTGCAAGGGAGAAGACAGGGCTGTTTTCACCAATAACTGCTGGAGTAGCGTCCCAGGCGGGGCTCGGGGGACCCTGATGGAAAATGCCCCACAGAGAGGGAAAGAGGCATCTTGTCTTACCCCCCTTTGGTATCAGCCACTCCCTTCCTGGGCCCCGGGTTTCTCCTGCGCACATTGAGACAGTGTAAGTTAATCTTCCAAATTTTTGTGCTGTTGACATCACTGAATGTGTCCCTAGAAGGGACTAACTCTGATCCACCGCTGCCGCTACCAGTTGGTGCCACATGCAATCGGAGCTAAGAGGAGGGCTGAAGTTCACAGCGGGCCTAGTAACTGGAAAGGAAGTCCAATCCCTGAGCATTCAAGGGATTTGCTGGAGGAAAAGAGTGGATGGGCGTGGGAGGAGCCCTGTGGATCTGCCCAGAAGTTGCTCTGGGGGGTTACTTCAATTCCACGGGAAAACCAGTAGAGCCTGCCAAACTGGATTTCTGGAAGGAAGGGGAGGGGAAAAGTGGGAAAAGCATTCTCTCCAGCCAGCCTGCTGTGCCTGGGACCTTCCCCTTCACAGGCCCCTGGGTCAGAGCCCTGCTCATCTCAGTTACAGGCATCCAACAAAACATGTGCAGCCCCTCCCTATGGCACCCTTTAGACACCGGGTACAGTCCTTGGTCTTAAGTAGCTCACAGTCTTTGGGGGAGACAGCAGACACATGCAGACAAGGCTAAGGCAAGACAGCTGATGAGGGCTGTTAACAAAGCTACAAAACTAGCGTCTTTGTGCACAGAGGAGGAGGGAGCAGCTGGCCACAGAGAGAGCCCTGGGGTCTGGCATGCTACATTGAAATCCAGGCTCTGAACATAACTTCAGCCAAGTTACTTAGCCTCTTTCAGCCCCAGTCTTCTCATCTGTGAAAATAATTATACCTCTAGCCCTAGCTGGTTTGGCTCAGTGGATAGAGTGTCAGCCTGCAGACTAAAGGGTCCCAGGTTCGATTCTGGCCAGGGGCACGTGCCTGGGTTGCGGGCTCGATCCCCTCCAGTAGAAGGCAGCCAATCGGTGATTCTCTCTCATCATTGACGTTTCTCTCTCTCTATCCCTCTCTAAAATCAATAAAAATATTTTAAAAAATAATTATACCTCTAATCACAGTTGTATGAAGACTAAATGAAGATAAAATATGCGCCCTACCAAGCAGATTACTAAAGCACCTAATAGTACATAACAATGCTTGCTTAATATTAATGAAGGGTCATATGCAAGTGTCATGTAGGTCAAATTTTATTTTAATTAATTAATTTTGTTGTGTCCGTCCAATTTTAGATGTGCTTTATATTTTTCATGTGCACTGTCTCCCCCGTGTATTCGATGTACCTGGATGGTATAACGTTTGTCTCTATTTTACATGCAGCATACATCTCCTCTTTAAAATTATTATGTGATTATGAAGGTGTCTGGCTGGGGCTCTCTCAGGTTTTGACAAATTGAGGGTCATGGTTGCAGGTGACTTAGGGCCAGGGTCTACAGAGGGCCTGTCAGTGCCTCTGACAACATTGTTCCTAAAGGAAAGAACGTTCCACTTAGGGGATCTGCTTGTTACACAGCAGAGTCCTTATTGTCTGTGTCTGTGATCAAGGAGCTCTGAGAAGGCGCTGAAGCTCACCGTGGTCCTAAGTAGCTGGGAGAAGACACAGATTTAGATTCCAACGACTTAGGACTTACTTTTTATTTTTTAGCATTTTTTTAACTGATTTTTAGAGAGAGAGGATGAGAGAGGGAGCAAGAGAAACATCGATGTGGGAGAGAAACATCAATTAGTTGCCTTTTGTAGGCACGCTGACTGGGGATTGAACCCACAAACTTGGCATGTGCCCTGACTGGAAATCAGCTGGCGACACCCACCTCCACCCGTGAATGGGACAATGCTCAACCAACTCAGCCACACCTGCCAGGGCAGTATTTAATTACACACACACACACACACACACACACACACACACACACACTCTATTTGGAACAGTGTGGGGCGAAACATTGTACATTATGGTTTCCGCCCTCGGGAAGCATCCAGTTTAGCTGTACTACATCACACAGTATCGGCCTTAGGATTTCCAACCACTCCACAGAGACAGGGCCTGGGCCGAGATCACAGCAACTCTCGTGTCTTCCGCAGCAAGAAGAGAGCGCAGCGGAGGGTCTCGCCCAAAGCCAGGAGGCTCCCGCAGCTCCCACCTCCCCATTTCTTGCCAATTATTCTGTTGACTATAGAAGCTGAGTTTATCACCACTCACCTACACAAGAGGTAGCATCTCAGTCTACGTTAACGCTGATATCTTCTGACCACTTAACTGTTTCCTAAAGTGAGAAACAAATCACCTCCAACCCAGGGAGGTGCGAGAGGCCACCTGAGGGCCCAGAAGGAAGCATGACTGAGCATCTACTGCTGCGAGTCCCGTGAGGCGGCTGCTAGAGGGTTAATGAAATGTACATGTGGAGCTGGACACATAGACGGACCCATGCTACAAATTACTATTATTTATTTATTTATTTTTAAATATATTTTATTGATTTTTACAGAGAGGAAGGGAGAGGGACAGAGAGCTAGAAACATCGATGAGAGAGAAACATCGATCAGCTGCCTCCTGCACACTCCCCACCGGGGATGTGCCCGCAACCAAGGCACATGCCCTTGACTGGAATCGAACCTGGGACCCTTGAGTCCGCAGGCTGACGCTCTATCCGCAGAGCCAAACCGGTTAGGGCTATTATTATTTATTTATTTATTTTAGAAATTAATGATTATTCTTACACAGATAAGGAAACGAAGCACAGAGAGTTTAGGAAACTTGCCTGGGGTTGCACAGCTAGGAAGGGAGGAGCTGGGATTCAAACTCAGGCCTGGAATCAGGCAAAGTACCGTGTCCCTCTCTTCTGCACCCCTGCCCTTGTCCAGTCCCTTCCTTCTCCCCCGGCTGGAGTCTGACAGCCTGGGTAGGGCATGGTCTGTCCTTCTGCTCATCTATTCCAGGAAAAAGGCACAGCTCCCTGGCCCCAAGTATCTAGAAATCGCCCTCCTTGGGGCACAGATAACCAGCGAGGCTTCCACTGGGTGGTCACCTCCTCTACACATGGTGGGGTCTGTCATCACTGCTCTGTCTCCAGGGTGAGGAACAGTGTCTGACAGATAGCAGGCACCCGAGACACACCTGTTGAATGAATGAATCGCTAGGAGAACCTGAGACAGCCCAGAGGCCATCCCCAGGTTCAGCAATGAATCACCCCTGACCTGGGTGAGCGGGCTAGTCCTTACTCCCGCTGGGGGTGAGCAGGATAGATGAGAATTCACCCCTTTCATCCTGGTTTGGAAGCAGGGCCTGGTGGGGGGTGGGGGTGAGGGTGGGGGTGGGCTTCTTTCCTGGATTTTGAAGCTCAGCATTCAGCTTAGTCCTTTTTGGAAACCAGTGACACAAGGCCTGTTTGGGGGCTCACTGAGCAGAGTGAGATGTAGTAGAGTGAACATGTACCTCTGTCCACCCCTCACTGGCACAAGTCATTTAAACTCTTCAGTCCCCACTAAGGCTAAGGCTAAGGCTAAGAAAGTAGCAGTTTATGGAGTTCTTAGTAGCCATGAAACACTTTTACATTCATTTCATTCTCATGATGAGCCCAATATGGTCCCCAATTTGCAGCAAGGCAACTGATACCCAGAAAGGTAAAGGAGCTGGGCCAAGGCCACACATGTAGAAAGTGCAGAGCCAGGATTGGAACCTAGACCTGGCCTCCTGAGCCTGGCTGCTTCACACACGAGCCACACTGCCCGCTTCTCTGCAGTTGCCCAGTGCACTGGTGAGGCCTCTGGGGGCTACTGTCCTTCCATCGCTAGGAGTGTGTTACTCCCTCCCGGCTCCAAGAGGCGTGATTCTCAAGTGTGTAGGAGGGCAGGGTGGTGGGTGGCTTCCGGCTGCTTCCAGCAGAGCTGACATCCTGCCCCATCCCACCCCTAGCTCTGCTGGGAGGGGTATCATCTCTGGGGAGGGGGTGGGATGGGATGGGGTGGGTGAGGGCAGCCGCTGGATGGAGGGGCAAAGAAACAGAAGTCAAGGGAAGATGCTGACTTGCCACCCCCGCCCCCAGGAGTCGAGTCTGCCTCCCTCTCTCCTCCGTCACTCTCCTGAGACGGCTCTCTCCCCTCCTTGAGATGTCAGAAACCTCTCCCTCTGCGGCTGCTGGAGAAGTGCTGAGAGCAGGAGGCTTGGAAACCCAGAGCGCCCTTCCCTGCGCCTGCCAGCCACCCTCCCGAGCTGCCGCAGAAGCTATAAAAAGCACAGCCCTTCAACAATAGGTGACATCACCCAGCAGCAGCAGGAACTGGATTCTGCCAGATGCCAGGAGAGCTACGGCCCCACCCTCCCTTGGGACAGGAGCCCTTGGGAACGGGCTGGGGTATATTCCACTGGATCCCGGGAGGGGAGGGAGGCTGGGGGAGGGAAGGCTGATCCCGAGGGACATGGCGGGTGGGCGTCACTGTCACTGGAGATTTTTCAAGGCATGGGGGACACGGGAAAGGAGCTGGGAGCGGGTGGAGGCTCGCTCGATCCCTTCAGTGTCCTCGGAATGTTCTGAGACATGGAGAGGCGGTGGAGGGTGGGAGTGGGCGCACAGGCAAAAGACATGGGCAAGACCTGCTGTGAGCAGCTTCCCTCTGGGCCCCTCAGGCTGCTGCCCTACCCGGCCCGGGTGGAGCACAGGGCCTGGCATGCGGTAGCTTTGCTGACTGACCTCTTAACCCTGGTTCTGGATGTCGTTTCTGACGTGCAGTAACGTTGACCCTTTGGGCGGAGTGGTTGAGGGAGGGTGTCTCAGAGACCTGGCCAAGAGGCGCAGAGGGATATGCAGGGAGGGACGGGAGGGACGCTGATGTCCTTTCTAGTTCCAACGTCCTGGGGTCTGCCAGACCCGCAGGCTCCTCACCCAGCAGCGGGGAGCTGTGGGCTCTACTGCCTGTGCATCCCCCTCCCGGGACCTGGCCAAGGTGCCCGTGGGCTTTGTACAGAGAGAATGCTGAGAGGTAAATGCTGAGCGCCCGATGGATCTGAGCCTCGGTTTCCTCCCCTGCGGAGCTACAGCTGGGGGACGGGGGGGGGGGGGGGGTGCTCAGAGTGCTGGCGGGGAGTCAGGAGAGCGGAGACACAGACCCCTGGTGTGACCTGGGCCTCCACCTCAGGGGCCTGTGGGCTCCGGGCCAACATCCTTGGCCCTGAGGCTGGGAAGGGGCAGAGGCCTGTGGGACAAAGCCGGGCGCCAAGCTGCTGCTTCTGGGCAGCTGGACCGGCAACCAGCGCAAGAGCTTAGCTCCTCTGTCTGGAGACTTAACCTCCTTCGCTCTGGATCAGCAGCCTGGGCCAGCCCCGCCCTCCCTGCCCCCCCTCCCCCCACTGGGTGTCCCTTCTCGTCACACCCTCCCCTGGGTGCTCCCCTTCTCTGTGGAGCCACATTCCAGCACTTGTCCAGCCGGCTTGGGGCCCCTCCTTCACAAAGCTGGTTCTGACCCTTCAGCCCCACTAATCCCCCTCCCTGGGCCCCCCCAGGGCTCTCCCAGGGCATGTGGCGTCACCCACACTCCGCACACCTGGTGTCCCGGCTTATGTTCTGATGGCTCGGGGAGCACAGGCCTCACTTCAAAGTGCAGCTGCTCACCCTGGCATCCCAGGCTTCTCTCTGCTCCCTGCCTCCCTCCGCGTGCCTCTCCTGCCCGCTCCTCTCCCTGGCCAGCTCCCCAGCGCTCCAGCCACACCAGACACCTCCGTTTCCCAAACACTCCGCATGAATTCTGCTGTGGTCTGAATGTTCGTGTTGCCCCAAAATTCATATGTTGAAATCCTAACCCCCAGAGGTGATGCTATGAGGAAGTGAGGCCTTTGGGAGGTGATGAGGTCATGAAGGTGGAGCCCTCGTGAACTGGATTAGTGCCTATGAAAGAGACTCTAGAGAGCTCCCCAGCCCCTTCTATGGTGTGAGGACACAGTGCGACACCTGACCACCTGGCCCCCTGATCTCTGGCTTTCCAGCCTCCAGAACTGTGAACAATAACTTTCTGTCAGTTATAAGCCACTCACTCTGTGGTATATTGTCATACTGGCCTAAGCTGCCTAAGGCGCACGCCCTCCAGGTCTGTGCCTCTGCTCTCTTCTCGGACATCCTTAAACCCTTCCTCTGCCTCCAAAGTCCTCCTTCTCCAGAGTCCAGCTCTCCTTCACCCCCTCTGCCCTGCCTGCACCTTGGTCAGAATTAACCCCTCTCTCCGCCCTGGACACACAGCCCTGTTTGACCTTCCTGGTGACAGTGACTTCATTCTGCGCTGCATCTCAGGGAGTGGGGTGTGATGCTGCCTCTCTGCTCGTGGAGTTTCCTGGGCAGGACTGAGATCGGCAGGCACAGTGCTAGGCACAGACCTCCTTTCATCCTCATAGCAACTGCCAAAGGGCATCGTTATTACTGTTATAAAGGTGAGCAAAACTGAGGCTCAGAGAAGGTAAATGACACGGCCTGGTCACCCAGCTGGTACACGGTGAAGCTGATTCCACCCCAGACCAGTCTGAGTCCGTGGCCAAGCTTGCTTTGCAGCCAGCACCCAGGAGCAGGCGGGCACCCTGTGGTCCTTCCCTCTGAAGGGAGCGTGTGGCCTGTGTGGCCCGGGCTGGGGGCCCTGTGCTTTTCTTGACCACACGGCATGGATGTCTGGCTTATTAGCTGGGGTCCTTTAGCATGTGGTGCCCAACTCTCAGGTGAAACAAGGTGCTGAGCTAGACCTGGGCAGGGCCATCAGCACCAGTAACCCCTGCCACCCTCGCCCTGACTCAGGCAGCAGTGTCCACCTGCGGGGAGCCAGGACAGCCAGTGACCCCAAGAGCCCTGGCCTAACCTGTCCCTCCCCACAGCAAGCGGGACACTGCTCTTCTCTGTCCGGCTGGCTCCCCTGGAGGGACACGAGACACTGGGAGGGCCCTGAGGCTTCCCACAAACTCCGTGGGTTCATGTCATGATGAGACCTCGTAGAGCAGGAAGGGCGTGGGACCACAAGCCCCCCTCGACTTCCTGGTTGTGTGACCTGCCCCCAACCCTCAGTTTGGGGGTGGCAGTGCCTGGCTCACAGGATGGCTGTGAGGGCTCACTATGTTAAAGTGTCCAGCCCAGACTTGGTGGAGGAGATCAGTATAAGGGAGCCCTGAGTTTCAGGGACATTTGCTCCCTGATGGCTGGTGACAGTCACTCAATACCTTAGTGAGCAGCGATGGAGCCAGCTGTGGTTGCTGGCACTGCTCAGGTTCCCTGCACCCACAGGAGAAGGATGGGCAGTGCCTCCACCTACCCTCTCTCCCACTGAGCCCAGGCCTTACCCGCACTGACCACTGACCTCTCCAGCCCCCACCAGCTCCAGCTGCCTCCCTTCCAGCCCCAGAAGCAACCAGTGACCTCGTTCTTCCTGGGCTCCATCATCTTGTGTCCATCCTCTGGCCTGCCTGTGCTCTGACCCTGGTCACCGTCCCCATTTAGCTGAAGAAAGTAACCGAACCTCATGGCCCGTGTCACCACCAATTCTTGATCCTCTGCTCACATGGGCCCTGCTCTTGCTGCTGCTGCTGCTCTCAGAAACCCTCTTGGGGCTTTGACCTTCGGGAGCTGGTCAAGCCCATCCCCTCTTCTAGCCCCCTCCCCACTACTCTCATTTACTAGGTACTGTGCCAGCTGACCTCCTTCCCCAACTTTATTTACCAATGGAGACTATCTACTGTGGCTCTTTCTTTGGATAACTGATTAGTTGGGCTATATTTATTCACTCACACATTTATCTTTCCATTCACCTTCCTTCCATTCATCTATCTATCCATTATCCATCCATTCAGCCATGTCTTTATCCATCAGTGTAATCATCCATCCATTCATCTATCCACCCACCTTGCCATCCATCTAGCCATCCATCCAATCATCCAGGCCACCCAATACCCACTAAGCACTTACTAGGTAGTAGGTTCTGTGCTAGATGCTTGGGATTCAGAACCTCTGTTCTCAGGAGCTCACAGTCCAGTCTGGAGACATGAGCTTTGATGTCCTTTCTAGTTCCAATATCCTGGGAGCCTATGACCTGTACCCAGGATATGCCAGTGAACGCCAGGTAGACGCTTGTGACCTGACCTTCCTTCACCTGGGAACACTAGGGGCTCAGGCAGCCCCTCCTCACAGCTCAGCTGATGCTCTGAAATCCCCTCTTGCTTCTAAGCTGGTGCATTGACAAGGTTCAAGGCCATGTGAGACTAGACATAGGGACCCTCTACAGCAGTGGTTCTCAGGATTCTAAAAAGATTCCCAGGTGATTCTACTGTGCAGCCAAGGTTGAGAACCACTGCTCTACAGAAATGTGAAGGCGATGCCAACACCTGACGCTACCTCACCCTGTGAAAACCAGCAGAGCTGGGGGGAAGGCTGGCCAGAAAACAACTTCAAGTTTACTCTCCCTGGATTCTTTAGCTCCCCTCTCCAAATTCTTTCTGCCCCTTTCTCCTTCCCATCCCCATCTGTCCTACCTGTTCTCTCTTCCTCTTCCCTCCATCTCCCCCTGCTCCCTTCTCCTCATTTCCCTTCTTCTATTCCTTCTCTCTTCCAATGAAGTGGTGGGACATGGAATTCAAATTCCGGCCACCATTGTGGGTCCTTGGACAAGTGATGACAGTTCTCAGGCCAGTGTCCTTCCCTAACGCCACGGCTCCCAGGGGACAAGACCAGACGGTGCATTTGCCATGCCCAGCCTGCAAAAAGGGCTTTTCTCCTCACGCCTCATCCATTTCCTTCCCTTTCCCCTTCTTCCCTGTCCACGTTCCCCCTACTGCCTTTCTCTGTTTGAGACCACGGACAGGTGCTGAATCACATAGTTAATCTTGTTCTAATTCTCACCTATAAAATCAACACCTCCAAATGAAATCGCTCTAACGGCACACGATCTCTCAGATAGTCTATGGATTCGCTCCTTGAGTCCTTTTCCTAACTCCCCTCCCCATCCTGGCTCAGAAGGGCAAAGAAGGGAGGAGGAGGAGGAGAGTGTAAGGAGGAAGGTCTCCAGGAGGAAGCAGGGAGAGCCCCGTGGGCCCACCTTCCTCGGGGCACCCCTCCCGCTCACCGACGTGTCCTCCGAGCATGAGGCAATGATGTTGTCAATGAAGGGGTTCCACTTGATGTCCAGCACGTTCCCCTGGTGACCACAGACCTTGGGGTAGTTGGGTTCAATCCTGCCTGTCTGCCGAGAAGAGAGAGAGAAGGAGGTTAGTTTGATGGCCCTGAACGGAGAGCCTTTATTCTGGCTTCTAAAATGTCTTATCTGTGCATGGCCCATGGCCACAGCCAATGGGGCAGCGAGGGCCTGGGGTGGGGGGTGGGAATAGGCTGGAGGGGGTCAATGGGAAAAAAGGGGACATGTGTAATACTTTCAACAATAAAGATTTTTTTTTTAAAAAAAGTCAAATTCATTAAAAATAAATAAATAAAAATAAAATGTCTGATTCGTCTTTGAGTTCGGCATCGGGCTGGGCCAAATTCCTCTGTGGCTGTTGTCCTCCCCAGCACTGACTATAAAGGGGGTGTGTGGGGGGGGTGGACACTACCGGTCCATACGCCACCTTTGTGCAAATCAGCAAAAGGTGCCTCTTCCTCAAGTAAAAACGTTGAGTTAAGATGACTGACCAAAGGCTGCTGCCCTGGCAGGGCACACACCTGGACACGTGGATGTATGCACTCTCCCCAGTGCCCGCACTCCCCACTGCCTCCAGGAGACCTGCTACAGCCGGTTCGGTCAGGAGGAGACGCTCTCCTGCTGTTCCAGGAGCCTGTGTCTACCTAAACACTGTCGTTTCAGTAACTCATTCTGCCTGAGACCTGGTGCTGCCCCTGATGAGGCAGCCTTGCTCCGTGTGCGTCTTAAACACCTGTACACAGTGCCTGTGGGTAAATCATCATCTTCGGAGTCACACACACCTGCGTTTGAATCACAGCTCTGCCGCCTGACAGCCATGCAGCCTGGGGAAAGTCAGTGAATTTCTCTTAGCCTTGGTTTCTTCCTTTCTGAAATGAGGATAGCAAGGCCTACCTCTCAGCATTGTTGTGAAGATTAAATGAGCTAATGTGCTTAGCAAGGTTTTTAATGTGTAGATTACCATTATAAAGACTGTCCAATATATGACAGTTATTGTTATTGGACAGGCTAGGTGACACCTCCTCCAGGAAGTCTTCCCTGATCTCAGTGGGTTAAGAGCTCCTCCTCTGTACGCTCACAGCATTCTGGGCTTCCCTCCGTGATAGCATCATCACGTGGAATTGCAGTCTGTTTCTATGTATGAGCAACTGAGGACAGGGTCTGTGTCTCCAAATCTCCAGCTTTTAATAAGCCTGGCACATAGTAAGTGCTCAGTTCATGATCTGAAAGACATCCTGTGAAGGGAATGGAGTCCACAAAAAATGGAACAAGGGATGTGGGGGTGGGGGATGCTGGAAGGGTAGGTCCATGCTTAGAGGCTATCAGGGTGACAGGGAAAGGAAGGAAAATTGTAGGCAGAAGCTGTGTCTTCACCTTTTTAAAAAAATGTTTTTATTGAGTTTTAGAGAGAGAAGAGGTGAGAGGGATAGAGAGATAGAAACATCAATGAGAGAGAAACATCATCGATCAGCTGCCTCATGCACCTTCTACTGGGGATCACGTCTGCAACCTGGGCATGTGCCTAACCTGGAATTGAACTAGTGACCTCTTGGTTCCTGGGTCGATGCTTAACTGCTGAGTCACATCGGCCAGGCTCCACCCTTTTAATACTAGTTTTTGGGACTTTGGAGGAAATAGAGTTCATTTAAGCACTGCTCATCTGCGAATGGTGTTAGGCAGTCAGAGGCACCTCAGGTAGGTCATACCTCACCCTCCTTTAGGTTCCTGGACTGAAAAACGAGGAACAGAACCAGTTTCTGCCAAGGCCCTGCTATGCGTGCCCTGTACTTCACCAGCATGATGGCGCAAGCGTGACTGCGGAGTGCTGTCCTGCCATCACCTCCCCACCCACGTCCTGCCTGCATCTCTATCAGCTCATTTCCAAGTCCTTTGACTTTCGTGTGTGACACAGCAGTGGCAGGATGGGCAGAGAAACAAGAGCCCTAAGAGGAAATGGCTGTGGGATGGAGGGTGAGGGATGAGGAGGAGTGAGAGAGGAAACACGCCTCAGAGGTTGTCCTCCAGAAAACTTGACTGAAGCTGTACCTAGTGGGGAAGTTAGAGATTCGGAGAGGATGGGTATCAGTGAAGAATGGAATCCCCTTTGACATGACAGATGCAATTCAAATTGGAGTATCTTTTCCAAGTTCTTTCAGACTGTTGGACAATGTTTCCGTAAATGAGACTTTAAGCAGAGACTGAGCCACATGAGGCCCTGGGATTTATTAGAGATACACCTTATCCTCTTTAACTCTTATGACAACCCTATGAGTGAGGCATGAGGAAATGAAGGCCCAGAAGGGTTAAGCAACAAGCCCAAGGTTCCCCAGCTGAACCTGAAATGCACCCTCTGAGGGGTGATCCTCAGAGCTGAGCTCTTTGAAGCTCACAGCTCGTCATTGGCCGGCTCCCCTCCTCCAGCTCCCACGTCCATGGGCAGACAGCCCTGCACTGTCTGCTCCCACAGCTCACGTACTCTCGGACTGAGCCGTTCCTGGCATTGGATCCCAAAGGCTGCGTCGGAATGATCCCCGAGCAATGCTGATTGCATTAAGCTTTTTGCACCCAGCCCGGCCCAGGCAAACCGGAGGGGCACAGAATCAGTCAATAGGTGGCCATCAGCTAACAGCAGCTCTGGCCAGCAGCCGGTGGGTGATGCACCAGAGGGGCCGGTGAAGCAACATCCCTGAAACCTACTCAGTATGGGGAGAGGTCAGAGCCCTGCATAGGGAAGAGAGTAAGACTTTTTGACACAGAGAAGAATCCTGATGTCATGCATAGGTCCAGGTGGACCTCTCTTTCTATCATGGATGCATCCCCATGGGGTGGGTATTTACAATGATCACGGCGTAAGCACACTGTTGTTTATGTGAATGGTGACCCTCGAGTTTTGCAGCACACAACCAACATGGCTCTCCGCGGCAGCCTTGAAGGGAAGGCTTTCAAACAAGGCAGCTCTGATTTTCCTGTTGTATATAGTAGGGTTTCGCATAAAATGTTGTTAGAAAGACAAGTTCCACTGGTAGGAAGAAAAGTTTGAAAACCAGTGTTCTATAGAGAAATCAAGCAAATTAAAAATACTATTATTAACTCCATGAAAAGAAGTTGTATATAAGAAAGCTAATACAATCATAATGCATGATTTATATACAGTATTTACATAGTTGTAACAATGGAAATTCCAAATATTTAAACAAGAGTTGTGCTTTAATGTGCTGGGAGGACAGAAGTGGGGGAAGTGTGTGTGTGTGTGTGTGTGTGTGTGTGTGTGTGTGGTAAGAGGGGAGATAGAGCCGGGAGAGAGTCAGATGCCCGTCATCCATAATAGGAAGTCAACAGACAAGGTCTAAGATTTTAAAAATAAGACATGGCAGTAAAAGCAGGTAATTAAGAAATATGGGGATAAGTGCAAAAAGAAACAGCTAAAAGCAATGCAAGTAGCCACTTTAAGGAGTGGGAAATGAGGGATGTAGCAAAGTGGATCAGGAATGGAGGGTAGAGGCCATGGTGTGCCGGTGAATGTTCAACAACTGGTTCTCCAGGGGGGAAAAGGCCCTGGTTTTGAGCATTTGCCCATGTGAGTGGTGTAAATATTCCCACTGTGGCTAATTTCAAGTTGCTGGGAGGATATCACCAAAAGCAGAGTTAGAGGAGAATCACAGTAGTACACATTACTAATATTTCTACCATTAGATACAGCCATCCCTTGGTATCTTCAGGGAATTGGGTCCAGGACCCCTGAGGACACCAAAATCCACAGACCCGCAGATGCTCAAGTGCCTTATAACTTACGCATACTCTCCCATATACTTTAAATCATCTCTAGGTTGCTTCTAATACCTAATGCAATGTAAATGCTATGTAAATAGTTGTCATATTGCATTGTTTAGGGTATAAAGGCAAGGAAAAGTCTGTACATGTTCAGTACAGATGCAACCATTATAGGCCTAATTACATAGTACAGGCCAGCAACAACGTAACTTCCCCCTCCATATTTTAGGTCTATGTTTGGTTGAATCTGCCGGTGTGTGTGGAATCCCAGCGTGTGAGAGACATAACCTCAAGAGCACAAACTAGTAACATAATTAGAAAGTAATGACTTTAATATTTAGTACCTCTGCTTTTAATATAATTTATTTAATTGAAAGTTTGCATAATTTAATTGTTAATAATAGCCGTGTTTAACAACCAACTTGCAAAACTGAAAATGTAACAACAGGCTCTCACAGGCCAGGACAAGCCGACTCCCGCACATCACGTGGGGTGCTATGGGCCCTGTCACACTGTCAGACTTCATGAACTCTGTATAATTTTCACTTTGCTAGACAGAAAATTAGAGAGCACACAAGTAAAATGCACACACCAGGTGTTCTAAAGGACGCTTGTTCCGAAATCTTAAAAGAATGTGAACAATCCAAAAATAAATAAATAAAGATGGAAAAAAATATGTGAACAATCCTCTTGCAGATCCCCTAAATGCCTGTTTTCTTTTAAAAAAATATTTTTTATTGATTTCAGAGAGGAAGGGAGAGAGAGAGAGAGAGAGAGAGAGAGAGAAAGAGAGAGAGAGAGAACCATCAATGATGAGAGAGAATCATCCCGGACATATCCCCTTGACCAGAATCAAACCCGGGACCCTTCAGTCTGCAGGCTGACGTGCTATCCACTGAGCCAAACAAGCTAAGGCCGAATGCCTCTGTTCTCTGTTCCAGTTTCTGTGTGGGGTGTGACTAGAGACCAAATCCAGACCTGGCCCTTGACTGCTGCACAGTGCTACCTTCTCATACTCGTACACACACTAACACGCACACCAACACAAACAGCTGTGGTTACTTTACATTAATGTAGTCAAACTTAATCCTCAGAACCCCAGCTTACAGCTGAGAAGGCAGAGGTTTAATGAGTGGAGTCAAAGCTTCTTCGTGTTTATAACTTAGAATCACAGAACTGTCCCAGCACAAGGTTCTCAGGGGCCTGCGTCTCCGCTGCCACCTGGTCCTTGAACCGCAAACAGAGCTTCAGCCTCAGCAGACCTTGTTGCTGCTACTTGGCGTCCACAGTCACCAGGGAGACCTTCCCTCTGTCGGTGGACCACATCCTAAGGCCTCAGAGGACAAATCTGGTCCCTGTTCGGTGGGACAGGCCTTCCACATGAAATGTGGGGTGGCAGCTACTGCATACCCTGAGCTTCTCAGGGAAGAACCCAGGGTTGGGGATTGGGTTGTATCTCAAATACACTCCATCTGCCAAAGACAGGGTTGGAAGCAGCCGGATGCAGGCCTCTCTACAGGGTGGGAGTGAGTGGGAGGTAACCTGCCACCTGCCCACAGGTCCACTTGAGAGGATCGCAAAGACCTTTAAAAGGTTCATAGGCTTCGACCAATAATTCCACTTTGGGAATTTATCCGAGAGGAAACAACAGAGAAGCACACGAACACATCCACTGCTGCCCTAGCTGGTTTGGCTCAGGGGATAGAGCAGTGATGGCGAACCTATGACACGCGCGAACTCATTTTTTTGGTTGATTTTCTTTGTTAAATGGCATTTAAATATATAAAATAAATATCCAAAGTATAAGTCTTTGTTTTACTATGGTTGCAAATATCAAAAAATTTCTATATGTGACACGGCACCAGAGTTAAGTTAGGGTTTTTCAAAATGCTGACACGCCGAGCTCAAAAGGTTCGCCATCACTGGGATAGAGCATTGGCCTGCAGACTGAAGGGTCCCAGGTTCGCTCTCTCTCTCCCTCTCTCTGAAATCAATAAAAATATATTTAAAAAAATTAAGACATCCACTGCTGTCTTATTTATCATAGGGAACAGTCTTTTAAATGCCCAACAATGGGGCATCACCAAAATGAGTTGCAGTACACCAATATAATGGAATATTATAAGTGCATTTGAAAATCACATTTTCAAAGAATATTTAATGACATGGGACTTGTTCAAGATATAATGTTTAGTGAAACAGTCAGAACCAAGTTAAATACATAAAATGATCTCTACCTATTAAAAAACACACAGTCTATAAGAAAATACATCAACTTGTTCAGAGTGGCCATCTTGGGCTAGGTGAATATTAGTGGTTTTCACTTTTTCCACAATGAACATTTAAAACTTTTATTAAAAATATAAATGTTATTTATTTAAAACACACACATACACACACCCTATAGCTTTGATTGAAGAATATTCCTCTCTGGTTTTGGTCAAGCAGGTTTTATTTTTTAAAAATATTTTCTAATTGATTTCAGAGAAGAAGGGAAAGGGAGAGAGAGACTAAAACATCAATGATGGTAGAAGAAAATCACTGATTGGCCGCCTCCTGCATGCCCCACACTGGGGATTGAGCCTGCATAAGCCCTGACCAGGAATTGAACTGTGACCTCCTGGTTCATAGATTGATGCTCAACCACTGAGACACCCAGGCCGGGCAGTCAAGCAGGTTTTAAAGAAATAAGGTGCAGTTGGAGCCTATCAGGTTTACACATTTCAGAAGCTTTTGTGGAACATAAATGTCTTTGCTCATACAGGCTTCTCTGCTCCCTTGTTACCAAGAATGGTTTGGAGGCGGGGAATAAGATCCTTTAAATTGAATAAAATTATATAACTAATTGAAAGCCGGTTTCAGTGTGTGTGTGTGTGTACAGCCAAGGCCAGGCCCTCTCCCTGGGAAGGTCGGCAATCGGCTTACCCAGCAGCCTACCCACCCAGGGGAGTGGCGGGTGCTCTGGGCCGCAGTCCAGGCTTTATGTGAACCCAGTGAACTGACTAAAGATGAGATTTTCAAAACAACCTGCATTGCAGCTTCAGCTTCCTAGAATCTTGCAATGCTGCAAAGCTGAATTTTGTGCACAGGAGCCAAATGTTTTCTTACCTGGGGAATCAGCTTAGCAAGGCAGAAAGAACAGACTCTGAGCAGGAGGTAGGGTTTCTAGGCCCAGTTCCATACCCATCTGGCTGGCTGAATGACCTTGAACATGACCCTGGACTCTCAGGGCTTCCCATTCCCAGACCCTGGGCTAATGCCCGCCCGCTTCTTACTGTATGAAGCAAGGCACACCTGCTCTCAGAAAGCCGCAGGATGGCAGTACTAATGATAACTAAAAAAGAGAAGGGTGGTAGTAAGAGACCATTTGACAAGTGCTTATAAAGTGCTAGGCCTTGTGCTAAGCAATTTGTATACATTACTAGAGGCCCAATGCATGAAATTTGTTCAAGGGGCTCAGCCCCCGCTGCTGCCATGGCTGCCTTGGCCCCCGTAGCCCTGGCTTGGTCCAGAAGGTTGTCCGGAAGGATGTCTGGTCTAATTAGCATATTACGCTTTTATTATTATAGACTAGTGGCAAGGTGCAATAAATTCACGTACATTGAAAGGAGATTAATTAGAGGAAATATTTTAATATTGCTATTTGCCCTTTCTCTATAATAGAAGTGTCAGAGATGAAAGAAAAGTAGTAAAATGTATATGAAAATCTTCCTCTTGTCAGAGTCTGGGGCGCGCCGCGGGACCCAGAGTCAAGTCCCCGCCCACCTGCGGCACCTCAAAATCATGTGAGACCCAGACCCAGCCGGCACCACCCCCATTGGGCGAGATCCAGATCTGGCTAGCCCCACCCTTGTCAAGCCCGGCACTGGGTGGGGGGCACAGCCTCAGGTCTCCTGTCAAGCCCTGCCAGGTGGGTGTGCCCTGAGGCCCCCCATCAAGCCCCCCCGGGCAGGGGTGCAGCCTCAGGTCCCCTGACCCATTGCTGGGGCGGGGGGAGCGGCCTGAGGTCCCCCGTCAAGCCCTGCTGGGCGGGGTTGTGCCCTGAAATCCCCCATTAAGCCCTGCCGGGCGGGGAGCACGACCTGAGGTCCCACGGCCTGGTGCCAGGGCGGGGGGCGTGGCCTGAGATCCCCCAGCCTGGCGCTGGGGCGGGGGGCGCAGCCTGAGGTCCCTGCTGATTGCTTGTTAAGGCTCGTTACAGGAACTCGGCCTCCGCTGTGAGCGCAGCCATCTTGACCGTTATGGCGTGGTAGTCAATTTGCATATCCCCGCTTTATTAGATAAGATTTTATTTAATTCTTGTAATAGCCTTACATAGTTTTATGAAATCCTTTTAACCCTCCAGTATCAATCCATCTTATGGAAGAGAAAACTGAGCTCTGGGAGGTGACCTCCCGAAGGCGACACAGCTGGGATGGGAGGAGCTGCCATTTGCACTTGACATTGTCTGGCTCAGAGGCATCTCTGCTACGCTGCCTCCTATTTCAGAATGTGGGTGAGACACTTGGTAAAGTAGGGGGGAAAGTGGGGTCCTAAGAAGGGGCTGGCTGGCAACTCCAGGTGCCCCTTAAACTTGCTCTTGCTGACTCTCCCTTCCCTCCCCCTTTCTCACCCAGACTCACCCCTCCCTCTAGCGACTCCCAAACTTTGCTACATTTTGGAATCACCTGGGAAGTTTGAAAACCCCAGTGCCCACGTTGCACCCTGTATCGATTTAATCATACTGTCTGGGAGGGGGAGCCAGACATCAGTGTTTTTTTAAGATCCCCCAGTGATTCCACTGGGCAGCAGAGTTTGGGAACCGCTGCCCTAGAGGCCCCCTATTCTGCTGGGAGCCCCTGCAATGCTCATGCATTTTAAGACAGGCTCCACGGCTGCCTGACTCAGTGATAACCAGTGTGGGCGCGGAGGGTGGGGTGAGAAATCAAAGAACATCATTGCACACTTAATACAGACTCATTTGCAGAAACCACAGATAAAGCAAATAGAAAGATACCATCACATCAGGAGGACCCAGGGTAATGGATAATGCTGAACCCAAGAGAACAGTGCTGTAATGGTGGACCCCCAAGCTTCCGGATGGGTGATGTGTTTGGATATGCCACCCTGGTCATCACATTCCCTCCTCCATGATCGGCCCCATGCATCCCAGACCATCCAATTAAGCTGCTCACAGTCTTCTCTGCTCTCTCTCCTCTGGATGGAAGTTGATATTAAATGAGAGAGAAACATTGTAAAATAGGCACTGTAGTCCCTCTCCCCAAAGCTCTGGGCAAAGGTCAGGTCCCCTGGGGCCCAGCCTTCTGGTCTGAAGGAGGCCATACCCCCAACTCACAGCCCTTGATACTTCTCAAAGCACTTGCGCTTACATGATCTTAATATTGCCCAGGGAAGTGTGACCCTGGTCACCCCACCGGGCAGTGACAGCCACAGAGAGTCTGTGCAGGTTCAGAGCTCTGGGTACCACACGGCCTCCTCAGGCAGGAAAGGAAAAGAGAGTGCTTGCACCATCTCTATGCCGTCAACACTAGCATTGGCTGCTCCTCCCCTGCCAAGCTCTCCTAGGAGGTGGGAGCACTAGGGACACGAGGCCTGTGGGTGTTCAGCTACAAGCTCTTCAGTGTCACCCCGTATTTGGCCCCAAGCAGGCCTCATCCTTCCAGAGACCCTGCCACAGAGAGAACCCCAGTGGAAACCCACCCAAAATGGGGAGGGACGAGGTATGAATGACCCTGAGGAGGAATAGAACCCGGTCAAGGTCAGGAGCAGTTCCCAGGTCAGCCCTCTGCTTTTGGGCCCAGAGGCCTGGACGTCTGCTGTGCTGGGGGCCCCACCAGACCTTCTCATGTTTTACAGAGGCTGCTGCCAGGAGTCTAAGAATCCCTCTTTTCCATATGCCATCTGGCCCAGGGAAGGAGAGAAACAGGGACCCTCTGGCCTGAAGCTCCTCCTGCAACCCGCACCCCCTCCCCAACCCCATTCAGGGCTATTGTTTCTGCCCAGCCCACCTGGGAGTTAGGAGCATCACTAATCCTCTGTTCCAGTGGGAGGGGTGAGATCCAGGAGCAGGGCACTGGGCTCATGTCAGCCCTGCTGCTCACTGGCTGTGCGACTGGGGACAAGTCTCTGTCCTGCTGGTCTGCGTCTCTCCCTCTGAAAAGTGAAGGTGTTCTGGAGGGACAGAGATAACAAATACATGGTCCACGTGCCACCCGCAGGCTTCTGTCTCTGCAGCAGGCATCGCTAATGGCTCACTGGGTCCTGCCTGAGCCTTGCAATCCTTCTCGGTGGCCAGACTGGGCAAATGAGATGAAGTTTGAGTGTCTGCCTGGGGTCACATGACCCCTGAGCTCTGACAGCTGTTCACATGTGAGCGCCTTGCTAAGCCTCTGGGACTCGGGGACCTCTCGACATTCAGAGCGGATTCCCGGAGGCCTCTGCTACATTAATCCCCACATGCCTTCACCTCTGCCCCTTCCTCTCCAGCCCACGGTGCCCGCAGCCCCCCGAGGTGCCCAGCAGTCTTCCAACTGGTCTCCTTGGTGCTCCCATCTCTCAAACCCCTTTGTGAGATTGGCATTCTCTAATTATCACTTCCATTTTGCAACTCCTCCAGAATCTTCCAGAGTTGTCACCATTTGTAGGAATTTTGGCACTTGGACATCCCAGCCCCCTTCCTGATTTGGGGTACTCTCCCACTGTGTGATGTACTCATGGGATGCAGCGCCTCACCTTCCATAGCGAGAGCTGAAATGGGGCTCCTCCTACCCAGGGTCCTCTGCTGGTCTCAGAGGGGGCACATGACCCGGGTTGGCCAATCAGAACCTCCCACGCAGGAAGGGCCAGGACTGATCTGACTTCCTGCTCTGGGCCCTCCGGATGCCTGGTGCTCACCTGTGTTCCAAGTCTGGTTCTCTACTGGCCCCGCCCTTTGATTCTGTGAAGGCCCCAAATCCCTGTCCACTTAAGAGGGCTAAAGGTGACTTCTGTCGCTAGCAACCAGGAATCCTGACTGAGTCAGCTCCCTTGTCCCTACCTCATCGGATCCAGCTCACCGGCTTGGCCTTTGAGGGGCCCACACTCTGCTCCCACCTCTACCCTAAGCCGTCAGTTTGCTCGGCCCTCTTGAGGTCACACTTTTCAGATGGTCAAGAGAGGGACACAACTTTAAATGTTAGGTCTCAGGTCCCAATAAAATAATGACATCTCCCTATATCCTAATATTTTGATGACCACACCTTTTTTTTCAGGCTGCTTTTCACATCTGGAAGAAACACAGAACTTCTTCACCAGCTCTGGTATGTCCTATCCTTTGGTTTGGGAAAATATGGTCCTCAAATCGAGTGCTCCTCAGCGGCCCCCGGCAGCCTCACTCCCCTTCCCGACTTACCCCATGACACCCATCCTCAGAAGGACCTGCCCCTCTGAGGCTCTGGCCAGCCTAAATCATCCCTCAGGAGCCACCCCGACTCCTGCTCCTGCTAAGACGTCTCCTCTGACTCCTCCACATCGTGTGGTCTCCCTTCTCCTTCAGCCTTCCTAAGACTTTCTCCCCATGTCCCACCATTTGTGGTAATAATGCCTATCATTTGCTGCGGGCCTTCCCTGTGTCAGACCTGAAACCAAACAGTTTCAATGATTTACCACAATCACCTTATGAAGTACATATCATTACATCCATTTTAAAATTTAAAAAATTTTTTTTTCATTGATTTTTAGAGAGAAACATTGATGTGAGAGCACAACATTGATTGGCTGCTTCCTGCAGGCCCCCTACCAGGGATTGAGCCCCAAACCCTGACATGCGCCCTGACCAGGAATCAAACCAGCAACTTCCTGGTACACAGGACGACACTCAACCAACTGAGCCACACCGGCCAGGGCTCATTACATCCGTTTTATAGATGAAGAAACTGAAGCTCAGTGAGAGTATTTAGTACAGTGGCAAAGCCAGGACTCAAGCCCGTCTGTCTGGCTCTGAACTAGAATGTCAGCTGCGTGATGGGCGGGGCTTGGCCTCGCTCTGTGCCGTGACCCAGGGTCTGGAATGACGGCAGGCTCTCATGAGTGTGTGTGGAATTAACGATGCCATAAACCGTGGGTCTAATCGGGTCCTCTGTGCAGTTACAAGGGTGCACTGCGCACATCAGGAGGGTTACCAGCCACCTAGCTGCAGCCTTCTTTGGTGCTCTGGGCCCGGCCACGATGCTGCCTGCTTCTCAGCAGCACTGCCTTGCACTGTCTGCTTTATTTCATGGGTGCCGGTCGCCTTCCCCAGGATATTATTAGCACTTTCATCTTAAATGCGATATTCATGGAGGGTTCCCAGCAGAGCGTGGGACACAAGTGAAACCGAAGACGCATAAACATGCTTCTTATGCCCTCGGCCCCAAACACAATGTCAGTCTATATTCGGGACCCAGTGATTCCCCAGCCAGTCGCACAGATGCCGCTTTTGTCGGCGGTGGGAGTGGATCACGGAGCACCATCCACCCTCCCCTTAGCGGAGCCGCTCCTCTGCCTCACCTCTGGGTTTATCCACGAGAGACCCACCATCCACCAAGAGCATGCAGACTCAGCCTGGGCCCAATGCCCGCCTAGACACTACCAAGACTGAACCCTGGGCCATCACAGGCCACACAGAGACCTCTGGCTCAGACCCTCAGCCTCGCTCCATCAGCGACATCTAAGGGGCCAAAGAAAGGGCTGCACCGCCTCCGAGGCAATGGCCTTGCCAATGCCCTTTAACTGGAAAGTGAGCAGCCCAATCCTAGGGGCCCCGCCTTGTCCCAGGCTTTCTCCAGGCTGTGCCTGCTGAGCTGGGCTGATCCTCGGGCTGGGGGTGGGAGGAGGGACAGACTGCACTCCAAGCTCCTAGGAACCGGGTCCAGCTTGGCTCTGCCCACACCAGTGCGTGATGAGCTAGTTCCCTCCTCCTGGGGCTGCAGTTTCCTCAGGAGACAAAATACATAAGCTCACCCAGCACAGTGCCTGGCACCAAATAATCACTCAGTAAATACTAGTTGCATTATCATCTGCAAAATGAGGATCTGTGTCTCACCTGTCCTTGTGCCACCAGACCTAGCACAGCCCCTGAACACACGTGCTCAGAAGTGTCTGCTGAACAGAATTGAGACACCAGGGCCCTCTAGCGCCGACAGTCTGTGGTTAGAAACAGCCTCTGCTCATCTGCCAACACGGACAGGACCCTCCTGGGTTTGGTGCTGGCCACGGAGAGATGAAATCCCTCCTCTGAATGGCAGCTCCGTGACAATCTGTTTTGGTCATTCCTGTATCCCCAACCTCTAGCTCAGTGCCAGGCAGCTAGTAGACTCTCAATAAATATTTATTGAATGAACACACGAGTGGGAAGTAGGTGATATTTCCAGAAAGCCCCCCCCCGGCCCCCACCACCACCACCACCAGCCCAGAGGCCAGGGCAGAGACTGGCTCCTACTGTCAAGCAGAGCTAGGCTGCCAGAGGGGCCGCATCCCTCCTATGCCTGCCACTGGGCCTCCAGCCAGATCCATTATCTTTCCAGTCACCTGGGGCTACTCTAATTCTCAACCGATAAAGGGGACAGAGGCCTGGCCTGTGCTGAGCTCTGGGGGATGCAGCGGGGTTGATTGTGCAGCACCTGTCTGGGGGGCTCCCCACAGGAGACAGTAAGGGCAGCTCCTCTGGGCTTGGCTCTGGGTGCCCCACCAGCCGATCCTTGGGAAACTTACAGAGGTTGCTTCCTTTTCCGTTGTTGCCCAATGGCCCCGTGACTACCTTCTGGGGGCTCTGTGTGAGGAGGGCAGAGAGGCCTCCCATCTGCATCGAAATTGGGGCTTTCTGGCCCCCCATCACCCACAACCTGTGCCGTGGAGCCCCAGGCCACTCTGCCTGAGTCCTCCCCGGGGCCATGCCTGGCTCGGTGGTGTCCCAGATGGATGGGGAGGACTAGAACCCACCCAGGGTTGTAGGGTGAGCTGGTAGCCAGAGGCATAGGTGCTGGGGATGTCAAGTACATATTAGGCCTTAGTCAGGAAGGGACAGTGGCGCTTGGGGTGCGAAGGGGGGCTCCTGTCAATTATAGAAGGGCATGAGTATGGCCTCCTGGGCCAAAGCGATGGGCCTTGCTAGGCCCCAGGAGGCAGAGGATTTTCACGAAAGCCTGCTCTCAATGCTTGCACAGAGAAGGAAGCCCCACCTCATGCAGCCTCGTGGCTTCCCACAGTTGCAGAGGACCCAGGGGATCAAGAAGGTGCCCTGGTATCTAGAACATGCTGTTCCTGCCCTCAGCAGCTTGCGCTTTCCCTGGGAAGATGAACTAGAGGAAGGGACAGGTCTGCAGGCTCAAGCAGAGGCTGACCGGCTGAGGAAGGGGGATGAATACAAGCTTGTTTCCCCTCCGTTACTGTGAGACCCTCACAAAGGACCGACCGCCAGGCAGAAGGCAGACGCTGAAAGGGGCGCTCCAGAGCACGCCGGAGGGGGTACACACACTCCAATTCCTGCTGGATTAGAAGTATTTTCGCCATCATGGCTGCCTTCTTCAGATTACCTTCCGCTCTATTTCCCAATTAAAGTATGGCTCATGGAGCCAAGAACAACGCTGTACTTCTAGCCTGTGGTCTGACCACCACAAAAGGGAGAGGGAAGATTTCCTCCTTCTGCCTGGACTCTAACATTTTTCTGCCTTATACAAGCATCTCTGACTCTCCAGTTGACTCATATCTGAACTCCACCATTAGGGATTCATTCCTTCGGTGCTATACCTTGATGCTCTTAACATATACACACTACTGAGAAGGGCACAGTGATAGGAGATTGGGTCATTCTGAATGATGTTTGAGAACTTGTCTAGAGGCAGATCTGAAGGAAAGGAGCATGAAGACATTGGGGAGAATGTGGAGGGGTAGATAAGAAAGAAAGACTAGGTGGGTAAGGCCAATGCAAACTCTTAACCTCAGACCTTGCCTGATGAGGTCATTGGGCATCAGTGAGTCTGGTGTTCTTCACGCTGTGTTCTACAGAGAAGCCCTGACATATGAGCTCTCTGGTGGTCAGAGCCCCTGCTCCTCCCCCCACATCAGTGTGAGGCCCAGAGAGGGGAGGGCACTTGCTCTAGGACACCCAGTGAGTAAGTAGGTGATGGCTATGCCCAGGGCCACACCCAGTTCGCACTCAGGTTAGTGCCCAGTTCCAACCTTGTCAGGTCTAGAGGACCTGCTCATAGGAACAGGACAGGAAGGTCACCCTGAGAAGACATGGGGCATTACATCAGTTACCTGAGGGTGGTTCACTGGTTTCACACCCAAGGTACAGACACTGGTGGGGCATTCCACTGATCTCACCTACCTTCGTGGCACATCTGTGTTGGGAATGTCCCCATCCCCTTTCCTGAAGCCACCAGCAGGGAGCTCTCAGACTTCCTATCTGAAAGTCCTTGCCTGGCCAGAGGATAACATAGGTGGCCAAGCAGAGGAAGCTGTGCTACTGCAATTCCACCAGCAGAGGGCGGTGGCTGCGCTGCTCTCAGCAGCATTCAGAAATGAAGACTGTGTGGGAGGAAATTTGGCCCACCAGCTCTTCCTAAGCTGAGGTCCTAAGACACACTCCGCCCTGGCTTGAGTGTTCCTAGTGCTCAATTGACTAGAAAATTCCTTCTTATATTGAGATGAAAATCCATTTCCTTGTAATTCTTGTCATAAGCGCTTAGCTCTGCTTCTGGGGCCACACAGAAAAAGTCAACCCCTTTTTGCTTTGCAAGCTCTGGGGAGTTGGAGTCCCTTCTCCTCGTTGGCCACCCACAGTGCTATGTGACTGGGCAAGACCCTTTCCTTTATTTTCTTACCTATGAGACAATAGGATGGATTCTGATAAATTAATTCTAAGGCTCCTCCCAGTTTTGACATCCCAAATGATGACTCTTTCAGTTACCACAGTTACCACTGAAGGGCAGGAGAGGGGACACTATGTACCTCCCACTCTTGGCTTGGGCTTCCAGCACTCACAGTGGCTCCCAGGCACTCTGTTCCCACCCTCCAAGCTACAGCCTGTTCTTAGACCCTTTCCCTTGGGGTTTGGGTTCTCCTGGCTGCTGCATACACACCCACCTCCTCCTGAGCTCATCTTCAGCCAGGCCTCGCTGACACTTTCCATTAAATGCCTGTGACCCAGCTGTCATGAGGGGGCTGCTCACAGGCTACCTCCATTACCAAGTTGTCCTACTATCCCGTTCTATCATCTCCTGGGATAATCACTATTATTTTTGGTGTACATCTTCCCCAAGCTGCACACAGTGAGTAAGTGGAGTAGTGTCCTTCCATCCCTGGCCACTACCCCAGTGGGCCCCCAACACGCCCTCCAGGGCTTCGGGAAATTGTCAGGCATAGTCAGAATTTTTTGAGCTGCTGCATAGCTCTCCTCTGCCCCTCAGAACACTATCTCTTCCTGTAAAACACTTTAACCCCGGGATGTGGTGGGAGGCAGCCTTCAAGGTGGCCCTGTAATCTCCACCTCCTGGTACACACACACCCTGGGCAATCCCCTCCCACATTCCACCAGGGATGGTCTGTGATGCTAACAGAACGTGGCTCCTGAGAGCTGTAAGGGCTCCTGGTTTCTGTCTGGAGGCCTTGCTCTCTTGGATCATCACTCGGGGAGGCTGGCCGCCATCAGAGAGGACACAGCCTATGGAGAGGCTCAGGCGTCAGGAACCAAGGCCACGCAGTTCCCCTAATCAGATGACTGCAGGCCCAGCTGGCGGCCCAGCTGGAACCTCATGGGAGATCCTGAAGCAGAACTACCCAGCTACATTTTGGGGTAATTTATTATAAAGAAGGAGAAAACTAACACAGATATAATTCCCATTTGTTGTGAGGCAGGCAGAGAAGCATTAGCACCTGAGATTTTGAAATAGTAAACTGAGGCACAGAGCAGATAAGCCATGTGGGTGAGACTTTCACCAGCAGGTGGGGCCACAGCCAATGAGGAGTGGACCTAACCTGTGAACTTTCTTGGGTCCCCAGTGTGGACTCCCTCACTTTTTTTTTAAGTAGTGAGAAGAAAAGGTAGGAAAATTGGGAAATACAGATGAGGAATGACTGATTTTATTTCTTGGTGAATATTGGCTCAATTTTATACCCAGCAGGAGAGAGTTTTGTTTTGTTTTTTCCTGTGGCATTAAGTATTTTTGACATCACCATTTTTAATGGCAGCATTGTATTTCACAGTATGGCTATATCACAGTATATTATGCAATCTCCTACTTTTGGATGTATATGTGATTTATAATTTGCAACACTTTAAAAAGGCTGTAGTAAACACAGCTGAATCTTTACACACATATGTGAATGTTTGAAAATATATTTTTATTGATTTCAGAGAGGAATGGAGAGGGAGAGAGAGAGAGAAACATCAATGATGAGAATCATTGATCAGCTGCCTCCTGCATGCCCCCACTGGCAATAGAGTCTGCAACCCAGGAATGTGCTCTGACCGGGGATCAAATCGTGACATCCTGGCTCATAGGTTAACGCTCAACCACAATGGCCGGCCATATGTGAATGTTTTAAAGGATAACTTCCTTTCAGTGAAAATGCTGGGTTAACAGGTCTGCACTTTACAATATGCTTCTGTTATAGAATTTTAATTGCCCTCCAAAAAGGTTGTACTAATTTGTATTCACACAAGCAACTCAAGAGAATGACCATTTCCCTATAAACCTGGCAGCACAGAATATTATAATGACTCTAATTTCCTTATTTTTAGATGAAAAATAAGATTTCATTGATTTCATTCACAAGTCTTGGATGCTGGCAAAGTTGGTTATGTCTTCATTTGCTTACTGGGCATTTGCATTTCCTTGCTTGTGAATGACCTCATTATATGAGGTGCTCATTTCTTTTTCTTAATGATTGATAAGAGCTCTCTGTATGTTAGAGATATTTACTTTATATTATTATCCCTTTTCACTTTTAATCCATCTACAAAAACGAATGATTCTAAATATTTCTACTTTGCCTCTTTTTCCCTATTCAGTTCCCTCCCTAGTTGGTCGAGCCACCAAACCTCCCTTGGAATGATGTCTCCAGCAAGCTCAGGCTGACTTCTGGGGCTCAGAGGCATAAAATCATAGCAAACTCAGAGATGGCCTCACTCATTGCTTTCGGATAAAGTGCAGCCAGGCATGGGTTCCCCTTGTTAGCTCTGCTGGCCCCGGGTTGACTGCTGTATTTATGCAAAGCACTGCAATTTCTTTCAGAGATCACATCCTACCCACTGGGCCAGAAAAAACTACCATCCTCTTCACACCACACCCGCTTTGCCCTGGCCAGAGAGAGGATCTGCTACGGTTCCCATTAGGGAGCTGCCCATTTGCTGGTTGCCAAGATACCCTTGTAGATTTCAACCACCCACATGCAAATTAGCCCTGGTTCCAATGTGAACAAGGTGTCCTGCTTCTCAAGGTCAAGTCCTAGCTCAGGCTTCCTAAGGAATGTATTATTATGTGTATTTCTTTGCTTAGCTCAAGTTTGAAATCCTCCAATGGCTTCCCACTGCACCCCGGTGAAAATCCGAACTTCTTATTGTGATCTCCAGGATTCTGGGTAATCTAGTCCCTTCCTAACTCTCCAACCGCATCTCCCACCGCTCTCCTGCTCATTCATGATGTTCCCCCTATATTGATCTGTTTGTTTGTTTGTTTTTTGCCTGGGTCCTTAGCATATGCTATTCTCTCTTGCTGAGACACTTCCCTGTGGTCTGCCATGACTGGCTCCCTCCCATCCAAGTTTTCAGAGAGGTCCTTTTTGACCATCTTATCTAGTATATTCTTCCAGGTCTCTATCACATTACTGACCTGTCTTCCCCACAGCTCTCACTGTCTGCTATAATCCTAACGACTGGTTTGTTTCCCTGTGTATTGTTTGTCTCCTTGCCTGGCCCACACAGCTCCTGAGAACAGGAACCTTGTCTGTACATCTTGTTTGTACTGTTTGCATGATCCAGAAGGTTCTCCGATCTTCTGTAGCTCCCCTTGGTGCTGTTCCTCCCCCCCACCCCCAAGTGGTGCCTGCAAATTGCCAAGTGACGAGGCCATCCTGTTGACTGAGGCTTGCTGTGTGCCAGGTCCTGCTAACCTCTGGGCCAGCATCGTCCTGTTTCCTTTTGGTTCTATCACCTTTGGGTAAGTTACCTAACTTTCCTGCGCCTCAGTTTCCTCATTTGTAAGATGAGGCAACCGTTTTTGCAGGGTCGCTGTGCGCTCAGTAGACAGGGAACAGTCCCTGGCCCATTTACATGCTCAAGAGGTGTGAGTGATTGTTCTCATAACAACACTGCCGGTAGATTTATTTCCTCCTGGTTATAAATAAGAAAGCCAAGGACTTAGGGTCTAACAGCTCAGCTAGGAAGTAGCTGAGTCAGGATTCTAAGACCTGAGGCCATGACTTTGTCCGGCCACATATTCAAATTCTCTTTTACAGACAAACAAACTGGTGTGAAAACTCTCCCCTTTCCAGGCCGCCTCCCCACACATACAGAACTAGCTCTTCCTGCTTTCCTGCCGGTGCAGCAAGGCCCACGGTACCTCACTCTTCAGTGCTCTCCCATCTCACAGACGGGCAAAGTGAAGCTGGGAAGGGGCAGGTGGGTGAGCAGAGAGTCCAATGTAAACCTGGTTCACTGGACATGCTTCTCCATGTGGGAAAATGGCTGCAGGCTACTGGGCTGGGATCTGCCAGAAGCCTCTGTGTTGTCGGCAGGGCCTCATCCATCAGACCCCTCATCCAGGGCCAAAGTTCTGCATCTGGAAGATTGGGGTTTTGGCCAAGACTTGTCACCACTCTAAACCTCAAAAGGTTATCCCATCTGGAAAGGTCCTGGTCTAGTATCCTGGCAGTACCCTGGGTGTTGGGAATAGGATGAGTGGGATTGTTCCCAGCTTTCAGAAGCCCAGTGGGTAGTAGCAAGAGCAGGTATGAAAACAGACTGAGCCCCGTCCCCCGTCGTTCCCCCACCCCCAATCTACCCCTCCGCCCCCCACTCATGGGTATGAGCAGAACCTGGTGGCAGACTAAAGGAAGAAGCATGGTGGTTCCGGGGGGCTTCCCGGAGGTGGTGGCCCGGAGCTCTGCAGGAAGGATAGGCAGGAATTGTCCATGTGATCAATGAAGGAGAAGGGCATGGAGGTGGGAAGGATCAGACAGGCTCAGGGTTGGGGTGGAGGGCAGTGTGAGTCCCAAAGGAGGGATGGGAGATTCATCGGAGCCAGGGCAGGGATGGACTTCATCCAGAAAGGGAGGAGAGGCCCTGGGGCTTTGAGAGTAGGGGAGGGCCCCGTGACAGTGAGGGGAGATTTGGGAGAGGAGAGGCTGGGAGAGGAAACTCAGTGCCCGTCTGCCACGGACCTTCCTTCTACAGGTGCAGACCTGCACCCCCATTGCGACTGTGGCTGCTCTCACCACCCACAGGAGGAGCTGAGAGCCGGAACTCACCCAAGGTCATGCAGCTGGTTTCTGGCAGGGCCGAGATTTGCACCCAAATCTACCTGATTATAAAGCTGTGTACTTTCTTTATTATCTGTTTGTTGTTGTTATTTAACTCAAGGTGGTGACTGCAATAGTAGAAATAAAAAATGACAACGCAGAGGCCCCTTATCTGCCACAGGGTGGAGAGAGACACAAAGCTGCTTGGCCCCTTCCTTACTCACCCCCCACCCCCAACCCCCACCCCCCTGCTGTGCTGGCCACTCCAGCTGTCCAGGGCAGGAGGGAAGCACCTTCTTAGGCCACTTCCTTTCCTTTGTCTGGGGCTGTGCCAGGAGGGGTCAGCTGTACAGGAGCAGGCGATGGAGAAAGAAAGGAAATTCCCACCAGTTGCCAGGAAACACTGTCTCTTGGAAATGCTATGCCCCCTCCTTGGGTCCTGGAGAAGTTTGGAACAGTGGGGGTGGGAGAGGCTGTCATCCTTTGCCTCCTTTCACCTGAGCATCACCCCACCTACGTCCTAAAATCTCAGCTCCCTCTACTTCTGACCCCCATGTGACACTGTGTGTAGGACAGTAAGGTGCCTGGGGCCTCCCTTTCAGCATCTGTACATCTGAGCACCATCTGACGACATAGCATGCTGTTGTCAGGTCCCGTGCCAGCTACACAGAATGTCCCCAAGGAATTCTGCGTCTGAAGCCACTTCCCCATCTCAGACAAATGGGCAGTGGTAAGTATAGCCAGCTGTTACGGTAGAATTGAGATGGTGTTCACTGCAAAAACGATTTAATCTTTGAGGAATGTTTGAAAAGTTTTATAATAAAGTGTTGGGGGAAAAGCTATCTTTCTCACCCCAAAGTATTTTTAATGGATAAACATTTGATTATTGGCATTAAAGTCAGGAATTAGACGCCACTATTATCTAACACTTTCCTGGAGGAACTATCCCATACAACCAGAAAAGAAAAGGATACGAAAGCTGTAAACATTATAAAGAGGTAACATTATCCCCACTTGCAAACGATAAGAGAATATCCTTAGAAAACCTGAGAGAAAACACTGAAAAATTTGTGAATTTAGTAACACGGCAGCCTAAAAAATTAACATACAGAAACCACTGGCTTTCAAATATACAATCACCAAACAGAAGATATAATGGAAAATGGGCCCTATATATAATACCAACAAAAAATGCCAGAAGATCTATATGAAGAAAACTTAGCACACTACAGCGGGCACAAAAGACTAGGACAAGTAACCAATGTTCATAGATGGTTTGATTCAACATCATAAGATTGTCTACTCTTAATTTAGTCTATGAATTTGACATAATCCCAATAAAAATAAGATTTTTTTTTGTATTCACATAAGCAGATTCTAAATACTAAAATAAACAAGCAGGAAGAGGCAGTTCACCTTTGAGAAAAGATAATGATGAGTGATGAGTAGTTTATTGATATTTTTGTTTGTTTCTCTTTCTTTTTAATTTTTTAGCATTATTGATATAAAAACATATTACAAAGCCTCAATAACACAGCATTTTGGTACTGATACATTAACAGAGATCAGCAGAAAAGAATGGACAGCCCATAAATAAACCCAAATACATACAGAAATGTAGAATGTGGCCAAGACTGCACCTCACGTCCGTGGAGGAGAGATGGATTACTCACTTAAGTGGTATAAAGACAACTGGATGGAAAGAATAAGTTGAACCTATACCTCATACTTTATTTCAAGATAAATTTCAAAAGGTATCAAAGATTTAAATATAAAAACAAAATTATAAAAGTACTGGGAGGCCTGTCAGAAAACTACTTTATAACCATGGAGAAGGCTTTTCTAACCATGGCCCAGATCCAGCTGCCATAAAAGAAAAGACTGGCAAATTAGAATTATTGACATTTAAAAGGAGAAAACTGCATTGAAAACAACCCTTTGAAAGGTGCATTTGCAAGTCATATCCCAAACAAACGGCTAACTTCCCTAATACACAAAGAACTTATTAAACCAGTAAGAAAAGAACTAATGGCCCTACAGCAAAATGGATAAGGGATATGAAGAGACAATTCACACAAAAAGGAAATGAAAATACATTTTAAACCTATAAAGATATTTCAACCTCATTTTTAACAAAAATGCTACTTGAACCTACTCTGAGAAAGTTTCCCACACATCATTTCAGCAGAAATTTAAAAAGTATGGTAACACCGCATTTTCAAGTGGGTAAGGAAGCAGGTACATTTATACTTTGCTGGTGAGAATATAAATTGTTACAACCTCAATGGGAGACAATTTTGTCAATATCTATCAACATTTCAAAAGCACATATTATGCTCTCCTTGTTTGAAATTAATAAGGTATATATATATATATATTTTACTTTTTTTAAAAAATGTATTTTATTGATTTTTTACAGAGAGGAAGGGAGAGAGATAGAGAGTTAGAAACATCGATGAGAGAGAAACATCGATCAGCTGCTTCCTGCACATCTCCTACTGGGGATGTGCCCGCAACCCAGGTACATGCCCTTGACCAGAATCGAACCTGGGACCTTTCAGTCCACAGGCCAACGCTCTATCCACTGAGCCAAACCGGTTTCGGCTAATAAGGTATATTTATCTCCAACAAAAGAGAGAGATCTTAGCTGTACAGTTCATCAAATTTTTACACATGTGTACACACATGTAACTTTTACCACAATCAAGATTAGGACATTTCCATCACTCTAAAAGTGTCCCCACACACAAAATGCAACCATTACTCTCACTTCCATCACCACAGGTCAATTTTGCCTGTTCTCGTACTTTGCGTAAGTGTAATCACACAGTAGGAACTATTTTGTGTTTGGCTTCTATTCAACATGTTTTAAAGACTCATTATACTGCTTGGGTAGCTATAGTTATTCTTTTGTTTTTTTTAAACCTCACCCGAGGACATTTTTTTCGTGGATATTTAGAGAGAGTAAAAGAGAGGGAGGAAGGAGGCGGGGGTGGGGGGGGGGTGGGAGAGGGAGATCTACTGGTTGCCTCCCACACATGCCCCAACTAGGGCCTGGGACCAAACCTGCAACGGAGATACATGCCTTTGATCAGGAATCAAACCCTTCGGTCCATGGGCCGACACACTAACCACTGAGCAAACTGGCCAGGGCTCTACAGTTACTTTTTCACTGCGCTGTACTATTCCATTTTATGAATCTACCACAATCTGTTTATTCTGCTGAGGGATGTTTAGATTGTTTCTAGTCAGTGGCTTATGCATAAAGCTGCTATGAACATTTTATACAAGTCTTTTTTTGTGGACACATGTACCCACTTTTCTTCGTTATAAACTTATTTGTGGAATTGCTTGGTCCTAATGTAGACATCTGTTTAACTTTATTACACATCTCAGAACAGCTTTTCAAAGTGGCTGTAACATTTTACACTCCACCAGCAAAGTATGAGATTCCAGTTGCTCCTCATCCTTATCAACACTTGATATCGTTGGTCTTTCCAGTTGGGCCATTCTGGTGGGCGTACAGAATAACTCGTGCTATTAATTTGCATTTTCCTAGTGAGTAATGATGGGCACAGCCTGTAGATAAACAAGTCACACAAAAAGGAAGTGCAAATAAGCCTTAAACATGTAAAGAGGTTTTCAGCCTCAGTCTTAATAAAAATGCTAACTGGGCCTACTTTGATGAGGTGGCCCCTCTTCACTGGCTTCTTGGCCATTTGGACACCCACTGCCATGCAATGCCCATTTAAGTTTTGCCCTAATTTTTTAAAACACAGTCGTATGTTATGGATACCAGTCCTTTTTCAGCTATATGCATTGCAAATATTGCTCCCTTATCTATGGTTTGCCGTTTCTCTTTCTTGATGGTATATTTTGATGAGCAAAAGGTTTTATTTTGATGAAGTCCAATTATCAGTTGTTTTTATAATTATTGCTTTCTGCATCCTATTAAACAATTTTTGCCTGTTACAATGTCAGGAAGAAATTCTCGTGTGTGTGTTTGTGTGTGTATGTGTGTGTGTGTGTGTGTGTGTGTGTGTGTGTGTGTGTGTTGTTTCCTGGGAGGAAGCACATACCTCCTGAACCATCAATGCAACATTTAGGAATTTATTCTACAGATCTGTGCCACAAGGCATATCCTTAATTATTCTGTGTGGCACCATTTGTGACAGTGAAAGCATGGAAGTTATCTAGATGCCCATCAGCAGGCTCTATCTATGGCTCAACAAAAGATGGTACATCCAAGCAGTGGAATATTGTGTCGTGTAAGAATGGATGAGGAAACTTTCTGTATTTAATGTGGAAAGATCTCCAAGATATATAATTGCATGGAAAAAGGCAAGACACAGAGAGAACAATGGGCATAGTATGCTGTCTTTGTGTATAAAGGAATATATATATAATTTCAGAAGAGACACTTGAGAAGCTGTTAACACTGGCTGCCTCCTGGTAGAGGAATTGAGTAACTGGAAGCTATGTGAAAGGCAGACTTTTAACTGTGTATTCTTTGATTGCTTTGGAAGTTGAAACCATCTGAAGGTTTTACTATCTGGAAATAAATACTTATTTATAAATAGATGTTATTCTAAATGGGTAAGATTTTCCATGTGTGGACATTGGTGAGATAGGTCAGTCCACAAAGGGGAAGAGCTGGAGCAAAAGTGTGGACAAGAGAAAGTGGACTGCAAAGCCGGTGGGTCTGGGGGGCTTACGAGCCCTTCACAGACCTTTGCTCAGGGTCTCATCATGTCCTCAGTGTCAATTCCAGGGGCTTTTGTTGTCCTGGGGGTAAGCCTTCTTGGAGGTCCTATAGCACTGAGCCCGCAGGGACGTGCCTACCATTGTGTTGGGGACACTTCATCTACCCTGTGTCATTTAAACCTCATTCTGATCCCAAGGGGCAGTCTTAGGATTGATGTCTACTGGACAGAAGAGGAAAGTGGAGCTCAGAGAGGTTAAGTAACTTGCCCAAAGTCACAGCAGCCTAACTGGTCCCAGGGCTGGCATCCTCCCCTCTCCAGAACACAGTTAAGACCAGGATGGGAAAAGGGAGGATGGAAAGAGTTAAGCACCCAAGAGTAATCAACCAGGCACTTCTATGGCTTTTTCTGGGGCAGCCCCAGGTTGCTGTCTGGCCTTGGGCCCCATCAGCACCCCCTATCCACCCCCTCCCACCGGCCGATTCAGGAAGGAGGCACAGATGGCAGGCGAGGATGAGGCCCCCAGCCAGGCTCCCCCAGCTGTCACGTTGGAGAGCACCGTGCATCTCCTCCTCCTCCTGCCTTGAACAGTTGGGAGCCAGCCAGCCTGGCCCCAGCTGTTCCCTCTCCCTGGCCCAGGGCTCCTGCCAGCCCACACTTCGGAGGCCTTTGTCTCTGGTGGAGGAGAAACACAGACTCCCTGCACATCAGAGCTGGACAAGACCTCAGAGGACACCGGGTCCCACACCACCTCTTACAGATGGGGAAAGTGGGCCCAGAAAAGCCAAGGGACCTGCCCAAGTCACCAAGAACCAAGCAGAGAGGTGGGGCTTCCTCACTCCCAGTAAAGCTTGGGATTTGGGGGCACCCCACGGGTGAGGGGTGCTCAGGCAGGCTGCATTGCCCGCTTCCCACCGAGCTTCAGCCAGGGCAGTTGTTTGTCCTGATTTTATACAAAGACCTTCCTTCCGCGAAGTCACAGTAGCCTAACTGCTTATGTCTCCGAGGTCTGTCTTAACCTGGGCCTGCAGACCCTGTAGCAGGTCTGTGAGCTGGGATCACAGGAAAACTGCATTTACATTTTTCCTAGTCGCTAACTAAAATTTAATATTACGATTAGCTGAACCTATAACTTTTCATCAATAGACAAGACAGATATTTTCAGATCACATTACCCTGGTACCACGATCTCAAAAACTGTCCACACTCCTCGTTGCTTTGAAAGCACAGGACTTGTCAGGTCCTCCGCTTGATCGTGTTGTTTAATATATTACCATAAAGGCACACATACTACTGTATTATAATTCGGGCATGCGTTTTGATAACTCTATTTCAATATAATTGGTCCCTTTGTTATCTTATTTATTCTATTTTATGGACTTAAAAACTTTACTCTGGGAAGAAGTCTGTGGGCTTTTCCAAACAGTCCAAGGGGCCCATCCACCCCTCCCAGGTTAAGGACCTGTCTCATTTGGACAAAATGATCCAGTGTTAAACACTAAAGCTTGAAAACTTTTATACCATATCTGAACCTCATAAGACGGATAAGATTGAGGCTTATCCGTTGGGGGGGGGGGCGGAGATATAGAAGCAGTAGGGAGGAGGCACTGGTGCCCAAGGTGAGGAGCCCGTGTGCATGCTCTGTACCAGGCACCGCCCATGCTTTAACATGTCACTGAATCCTCAGAACAGTCTTGGGGTTGGGACTAGCATTTCTCCCATCTTGCAGGTGCCTAAACTGAGGCACACAGCAGTTAGAGGTAACTTGCCCAAAGCACATGGCCAATAAATGGTGGAGCTGGGATTAGAATTCAAACTGACTGACCCCAGACCCTTTGTGCCCCATCACTGGGCAGCCTGCCTCCCTGTCTGGGGAGATGGAAGTCTCTTATGGAACGTCCCTAAGGTGTTGCTGCGGCCTGGCCGCTTCTCTTTTGGGGGCTGGTGGCGGGGGTGGGGGTAGGGTGGGGGGGATAGGATTCTGAAGGGGTTGCTGCCCCAGCTGACTGTCTGACACATGGGGCACGAACTAGCTGTGCAGCCTTGACTAAGTCTCTTGCCCTCTCTGGGCTTCAGTGTCTCCATCTTTAAAAGGCAGCATTCTAAGCACTGCCATCCCTGCCTTCCCCCTCTGGTGTTTACCTGAGGGAAAACCCACTTAAAGACTTAGGTTGCTTAGCAACTGAAATCAAGGTCTTGGCTGAGTGGAATGGAAAGGGGGGAGGACAGGCTAGCACCAAGCCTTGCTGATGCCACAGAGCCCTCTCTTGTTTTGAGAGGTTGTGAGTGCTGTGACCTCCCCCCCTACCCCCTCCATCAAGGTGACCTGGCCCTTTAAGAGCCTTGGGATGGGGTTGAGGTCAGGGACATGTGGAAGGGCATCCTGAAAAGTCAACTGCCCTTAGGACTAAGTCAGGCCTGGAGTTCTCAGGCAAGGCAAACACACTCATTGTTCTGGAAGCTGCCGTGGGACAGGTCAATTCGTAGGGGTCTTGGCCAAGGCCTCAGGGCTCCATTGGCCCCCCTGGGAGATGCTATTTCAAGCCAGTCACCTTAGCTCCACTTGCCACTCCCCCTCCCTGTACCCTATATCACTTTTGCTGGTGTTGGGAGTCCAGGGACACAGGAGGAGGGAGCTTCTAAAGCTGTGGCCTCGGGCCTGATAGGACAGGCGAGTCCCCCTGGTAGCAACACATTCCTGTGGGTCTCAAGAATTTGGTTTCCTTAAATCTCACCTTGACCTTAACCAAATGCAAATCCCTTTAAAGGGAAGCCACCATGATTACCAACACCTTAGTAGGTCTGATTTTTGGACCCTGAGAAGTGGCCCAGTGCAAGGATTTCTGGGAAGGGCACGAGGGTGTCCAGGCATGCGGTGCCACCCTGGATAAACACTTCTCTCTGGGGCCAGGATTGCTCATGGGTACCACATGGGAATATGTGATTGCTGGAGCCTCCGGATCTGGCAATTGTGTCCGTGTAGACTGGAACTGGGGCCCCGGGGAGGTGGGCATGAACTGTGGGGATTGTGTAGCTTCAGGCCAGCTCCGCACAGAATCTCAAACTCATGCCCTCACAACGGGCCTGTGCTTCGGCTCTGAGCCACGTAGATTCCAGAGCTCCTGCCCCTAACGTCCAGCACCTCCTTCCCTCCAGGAACTGGGAGCTTGTTCTAGTAGCTATAATAATAGAAATAAAAGCACTATAGCCTTTATTGAGCACTTGCTGTATACCAAACACTTGGGTGAAACTTTCCATGCTTGTTCTCATTTAACCCTGGCTGACAGGCCAGATAAGCAAGCAGGCTACCTCGGCGGTGCATGACCCAGCAGCAAAGCGGGTCCAGCCCTCCCCCTCTCCAAGTCCTCATTCCTCCAGGACTCAGCCTGGTACAGCCCCATCAGTCATGCTCCTGAGGATACACTCACCACCATCACCACTTGCTTTCAGCACAAATGACTCGGCCGTGGGTGCCTCCCCTGTAGGCAGGGTGGGCTCACTGCTGGGAAGCTCATGGGCGGTACCAGGCAATGGAGACAGCAGTAAGAAGGCCAAAAAGAAGCCTCTCCTTGCAGGCTGCAGGGTGGGAAGCCCACGGGCTATTTCTGGGCCTTCATGGACAAGAAAGGGGAGGGGAGGGGAAGCCGTTGGCGTCACGTAGCTCCCACTGACTGAGCACGCTCTGTATTTAATCATCTCGGCCCCCTAAGAAACAGGTACCACTGTTACTTTAGAAACAGGGAGAATGAGGCACAGAGAGGTTCCAGGCCCAGGGGTTCACAGCTAACGTATGGGAGGCTCCAGGCCTCCGAAGAAGATGGAGAGCAGACCAAGCCAACTGCCAAATTGGTTTGGGTCCAGGCCGGTGCCCATGGGCAGAGTCAGGGCCCCCAGCCCGAGTTCACAGAGCCCTAGTGACCCAGCCCTATTTTCCCAGCCTCCCTGGCTCTGCAGGGAGTCAGAGGAGTGACGCTAAGGAGCAGCGAGTGGAGGCCCTGGCCCGAGGCAGAGGGGTGGATTCCTTGACCCCCCAGCATACCCACCAGCCGGGCCGCAGCCCTGGTCCCTCCCTGGACCTCAAATCCAGATAACACCCCATCCCACAACCTTGAAATAAAGGAAGGAAGCCACATTTTCCCTGCTGCTGAAGGCCTTGCCTTCACTTTTCTCAAAAGCAAGCAGTCATTCTTCCAAAAAAGGGAAAGCACAAAGCAAGGCTGCCAATCTCGGGCCTCAGACAAATGGCATAAAGTTGTGACTTCTCTCCCTCCCCCTTCCCCAAAGTCACTTACTGTACATTTGGGCTGTCACAGCCTTTGAGATGCAAATCACAGCAAGCAGAAGGCAGCTTGAAGAACAAAGAGCCATTGAGGAAAGATCAGAAAAATGAATTTGGAAAAGGCTCCCCGAATTCCCCCAGGACAGGGGGAGTCATATCCGCAGAGGGGAGCAGTGCTGAAGATTTGGGGCTATTTTATGGGGCAGTTGCTATTTTCTCGGGTCCTCAGTGCCTGGCCTGTGCCGAGTGCCCAGTCCAAGTCCCAGGACCAAAGGAATGATGCTCTCTTGTCTGGTCCCTACTCCAGGACACCTCTCTCCACCTCCCTTTGCCGACAGAAATTGCTGCGTCAGTCCTTCAGAGAGGAAGCGTCCCCTAGCACCTAGGACAGTGATGGCGAACCTTTTGAGCTCGGCGTGTCAGCATTTTGAAAAACCCTAACTTAACTCTGGTGTCGTGTCACATATAGAAATTTTTTGATATTTGCAACCATAGTAAAACAAAGACTTATATTTTTGATATTTATTTTATATATTTAAGTGCCATTTAACAAAGAAAAATCAACCAAAAAAATGAGTTCGCGTGTCACCTCTGACACGCGTGTCATAGGTTCGCCATCACTGGTCTAGGAAATGCCCGCTCTCCTGGCTTCCAGCGGAGAGGGACACATGTGGCGCCGGCACATCAGAGGGGCTCATAGAGTATTGGTGGAATTAACGTTCAAGGAAACCCTTGGAGACATGCAAATGACCGTAAGAGTAACACAGGCACATCTGTAGACATGCCTCTCCCTCTGTCAGGCGGCCGGCGTGTGGCTGGGAGAACCCTGGGTTGAAATTCTGCCATCTGTGTGCCGTGGAGATTTGACTTCTCCAAATCCCTGTTTCTTCATCTGTGAAATGGGGAGAGTAACTGCACTTTCATCATGGGACTTGAGGTGAGGTTCAAAGACAGCAGATGTGCTGGGCCCTCAACAGCTCCCTAGGTGATTCTACAGCCAGGGCTGAGGACCCCTGGGAGAACCCAGACTCCCGACGTGCAAGCCAGGCTTCTCTCTCTCCTAGCAGGTGCCAGGGAGGGGACCGGGGAGCGGTCTTCAGCCGTCCTCTCGGGCGGTGGAGCTCGGGCATGCAAGGCTGTGCTTCCAGCTTCGGGCTTCTTGGGCCTGGATCGGGCAGTCCTGGTGGAGGGTGGCGGAAAGGCCGGTGCACCTGGGGAGGCCCAAGTGGTTAATCAGGCCTGGGCACCGTGCCGGTCTCTGGAATATTCATAAGGCCCCTCCAGCTGTGCCAGGCAGCCAGGGTGCTGATTGCTCCCCCATCTGCAGCTTAACATTCCACTCCAGAGAGGAGAGAGCTGGCGGCGGAATGCTAACGAGGGCAAACCAGGCTCTGGCCCTCACAACAGCAGCCCGAACAAGAGTCCGGGAGGACAAACCCACTGCTCCGAGCTCTGCCAGCCAGAACTTCTCCTTCACCAGCGACGTGGGCCGTGGAAAGAGTCGTGGGAGCTGATTTCAGGGCCAGCTCCTGCACTGACCAACTGTATGTCCATCTCTGTAGCCTCAGTTTCCCCACCTGTAAAATGGGGATAGTTCTGCCTACCACCCGAGAGGACTGATGAAGACAGAGTCTGTTGGGCCTGAGTGCTTCACAAAGGCAAGGCATCACCGTTGTCTGGGGTTGCTGTGGACAGGGCTTCCTACCCTGGAGAACAGTTTTTACTCACAACAAGGGACAGGGAACAAAGGAAGAAGCCTCTCTCCGAAGGCTCAGGAATTTGGGGGTCCCTGGCTCATACTGGTCTCATCTGGCCCAAACCTCTAGAGAAGCAAGGAAGGAATGAGAAGGACACTGACAGTAGAAGGAAAAGGATTCGGAAAAGATCGACAACCACAGACAATGTTCTGTGGCCTTTTGGTTGCTCAGGACAACAGTCTGGAGCCATCATAGGGACAATGCGCGGAGGGACAGTGTGCCACGTGAGTTCACAGCTCCTAGTTAACGCTGCAAGCAATGATTAGGGTTCATCGAGAAACGGCCCACACCTCTTCTGTGTTTGTATTGGATAGCACAGGAAACTGGTTTTTAGAGGGATTTCTATCAAACTGAGGGAAAAACCTGGACCTAAAATAATATAACCTTCTTCCCAGAAAATCGACCAGCGTGAAACAGCTCATCTCTGCTGAGATAATGAGATGTTTCTGAATTCAGCATTATTGCTGTTGTTTATTAGCCCTGCCTCCCCACACCCAGCAGCCAAGCCCTTGCCTGCAGGCCCCGCTCCGACCACAGGGGGCAGGAGACTGACAGCCTTGGTCCAGGCAGCAGGGGAAGGGGGAGTTGGCCCTGATTCCCAAGCAGCCCCTCTTTGGGGGGTGGGACCCGGCTCCACAGAATCTGGGGTCCTGACTCAAACGAAATGAACCACTCAGATCTAGAAGCTGCCTCGTCCTCCCAGCCAGCCATCACCCCATCCTCCCAGCCATCCATCACCCCACCCGCACCCATTGCCCTCACTATGAAGTAAGTTTGCGTTTTCTCCAGTAAATGTTACTCTGGGAGAGAACATTTGCAACATACATAACGGAGTGCTGAACGGAGCCAGCTTTGGGCTGTGTGGCCCCTGAAACCTCAGGAGCTCCCTCTTCACATCAGCAAACTGCTTTTACTAGATTCCCCTCCTCCGCCTAAAGTACAAAACATTAAGTGTTCATCTAAGAAAAATTTAGAAAATATTGTTATGGAAAACAAAGACAATAAAAGATCACTCACGCTCCCGATACTCTTAATATTAAGTGTATATTCTCCCAGTGTTTTTCAGACGGTAGATGGATACATAGATATTTTTAAATGGGATATTTTAAGCATTTTAGTATTTTTTTTCACTCGAAACAAGTTTTCTCTCATCAAATATCCTCCTGCACCAGTGGTTCTCAAAGTCTGGTCTGGGGCCTCTGGGATCGCCAGGCCTTTTTCAGGGCGTCTGCCGGGTTAAAACTACTTGCAGGACATGAGCTGCCTTTTCACTCTGCTCTCAGGAGCGCACGGTGGGGTCTTCCAGAGGCTGCCTGATGTGTGATGTCACAACAGGCGAATGCAGAAGTGCATATGCAAATCCCGCTTGTCTCTTAGACTAATTAAGAGATTTGCAAACATGTGAAACAATGCCATTCTTCTCACTAATTATTTTTGTTTGTTTTGGAAAATATATTTCCCTCATAAAGTGTTTTGTTTTTTTTTTGGAGAGCATGAAATGGTTTTATTGCTCTTATTTTAAGTAAGTTAACATACATATTTTTGAAGTTCCTTTGTTTTTATTTTAAATATGCTAAATATTGATAGATATAGGGCCCCTATAAGCAGAAGCTGTTGGGGGTCTGCAATAATTTTTAAGAGAGTCCGGTGACTCCGAGGCTGAACCCTTGAGAAGGACTGTCCTACAGCATCAGTTTCGATGACTGCATGGTGTCCTGTGTAGCTGCCCCGGATCTGTTCATCATTTCCTTATGGACGAACCTGCAGGTTGTCTCCAATGTTCGCTATTATAAAAGTGCTGCACAGATCATGGAGTACTTCGTAAGGTGAAAAGTTCATGAAAGGAGAGAAAACAACAGAACCAACTGGCAGTGTGAGCCAGCACTCTCAGCCCACGATTAATCAAATTACACAAGCTGTATCAGAGAACGTGAACAAATAACGTTGAAAGCTATGTGTACATTGACCATATATGTATGTGTACAGATACCATGTATATTTCTATAGAGGAAGAAATACTCTGTAAAGAGTACTTTCTCTTCCGCTGTTCATGGAGTGTTTACAAAATCTGATCATATGCTAGACCAGTGCTACTGACAGTATAAAACTGGTCCTATGACCAGAAACGGAGCGGAAGAATTTAGAAACCTTTATGCAATTTGAGAGAGGAGTTTTATTTTTGTTGGAAATAATAAAAAGTTGGTGCTTTTTAAAAAAAAATGTCAAGTACTAAAAAATGCTACAAACATTACTGGGAACTATTTCTGAGGGATGGATTCCTAGAAGTGGAATTGCTGGGCCAGGGACATACGCCTTTAAATGTTAATTGGTATTGCGAAGTTGTTTCCATTTACCTACCATGTAATACACCAAGAGTGCATTTGAGTCCCTGCTCTCTCACAACTCTGGCAATACCAAAGACTACTGCTCTTTTAAATATTTTTCTATTTAGTAAGTTAAAAGATATATTTTGTCTTTGGAGAATTGCTTACTCATATCCTCAACCCATTTTCTATTATGCTCTTTTTCTTATTGATTTCTCTGGAACCCTTATATATTCTGGACACGAATCTTTTGTCTATTATATATTTTAACTATTGTACTCAATTGTGTGGTTTGTCTCTAATTTTGCTTACATGAATCATTGTAGTACAGAAACGTTACCTTTTTAACAGATTATTCTACTCTATTCATCATTTCCTTTATGGCTTGGGGATGCTTGTCTTGCCTTAGAAAGTCTTTCCTCATTGTATGATATTTAAAATGCTCTCCATTTTCCTTCAACAGACTTGCAGCTTTTCCTTTTCTTTAAATGCTCAATCCACCTGGAAATAACCTTTTGTTATAATGTGAGGCACTGACTGTTGACCTTAGCGAGCCATCAAGTGGAGCATGGCCGGGGGCCGGCAATGCGCTTGAGCCCCCGTACGAACGTTGCTGGGGACCTGCAGGCTGAGGCTGAGCTCGTCCCTGAGGGCGACAGACATGTGAGCCCACCTGGTTTGGGAGGGAGGCAAGCTGCATTTCAGAGTCCTTTAGAATGTGCTAGAGCCGCTGAGGGCATCTGCAAAGTTGAGGAACAGAGCTGATGATTCTCCCAAGAAAGCAGCAACACATCTTAAACGTGTCGTGTGGTTCACAAGTTTTCATGTCCTTTATCCCACTCCATGCCAACATCTTGGATGGAGGTGGAGGAGAATCTAGGATCCCCATTGTGCCATTACAGAAATAAAGTGCAGAGAGGGTAAGTGACAAGCCCGAGGTCAGTCATACGGCCGGCAAGTGGCAGAGCCCAACTAGAACCCAGACCTCCTGTGGCCAAGTCCATTGCCCCTCGGACCGTCCGTGCCTGGGGCTCTGTCCTCAGTCACTGCTGCTGCCCCCTTTGGAGGAAGCGAGGATCTGGCCAGTCTCTCCCAGATCCGGGCTCCCCCACCGTGGGTAGGAGAGGCTGCAAAGAGCCGGCCTCCCCCACCAGCTGACGTGGATTGCAAGAACTCAGGTTCCTCATGGCCCTTCTCCCCTGAGCAGTTTGGCGAAAGTGGGAGTGGAGATGAGTCAGGCTGGGAAGGGAGAGCTCAGCCAGAAACAAGCAGGGCTGACAAGCGAGCACTTTTTCTGAGGCATGTGACCTCCCCCGGGCCTTTGGGGACTCTGCCTGGATGGCAGAGCTGCAAAATCTAGGCTTTGCCAATTAATTAGCTATATTCACGAAGGCAGCCACGGGGGGGGGGGGACCTGTAGATGGAAGGTGGGGGATGAGGGAGAAGGGAAATGACAGCCAGCCTCACAGTGGAGAGCTCACATTGGTTTTTTTTGTGTTTGTTTATTTAAAATATATTTTTATTGATTTTTTTACAGAGAGGAAGGGAGAGGGATAGAGAGTTAGAAACATCGATGAGAGAGAAACATCCATCAGCTGCCTCCTGCACACCCTCCACTGGGGATGTGGCCACAACCAAGGTACATGCCCTTGACCGGAATCAAACCCGGGACCCTTCAGTCTGCAGGCCGACGCTCTATCCACTGAGCCAAACCGGTTAGGTCTCACATTGGTTTTGTTTTTTTAAGTTGGCCATTTTTTGTAGATGCCCAATGTGCCCATGGCTGAGTCTTCCTCCCAGCTCCAAATCCAGGACACAGAATGGGAGAGCTGGACCTGCTCTTGGAGATCAGATGGTCCAACCCCTCAGTTTAATGAGAACCCCAAGCACCCCAAGGAAAGTGACTTGTCCACGTGCACACCTTTGGGGAATTTCTGGGAATAGACCTCAGGTCTCCTGCATTTGTTCTGGTGAATCTCAGGAATACTGGGAAGGCACAAACACTGGACACATGATGAGGAAGTAACAGGTGGTTGGGGCGCAGGAGCGGTGCAGAGAGAAATAGGGGCAACCGCCCAACAGTGATCAGAAGGGCTTCCCTCTGCCCTGGGTGCAGCCGGGCACCTACCTGCTCCAGGGGGATGACGAGGAAGGAGCCTCCTCCCGAGCTCTCGGTGACGATGGCCAGGAAGCGGGCGTTGACGGCACAGAAGTGGTTATCGTGCACATTCTTGGTGATGGGGATCCCATCGAAGCAGTGCTCCCGGTTGGCCACTTTCCCATACACGTTCCGGAACTTGGAGCTTCGGTATTGCGGACGCCAGGACATCTGTGAGGGGCCAGGACAGACAAGGGTCAGGCTGGTCACTGCTCCCCGAAGGTTCTTGGCCAGACACCGGGGGACAGAAGCTGCTTCCCAGGGATGCAGGGGGCCCAGCCCTGGTGCTGCCCTCAGGACACAGGGAGAGGGGAAGGACTCTCCCAGGATTGTGCGCCGGACCCTGTGCTAGAGGACTTACTTTTTACATAAAGAACTACAGGAGCGAAGACGGGGTGAGGGTATTCACACATTTCCTGCTGTCAGTGCACACACTCATCCCACCTGCCAGAAAGGATGTAGCTAGTGTCCTTTCTCTTTGATGTGATGGAGCAGACCATCCACCCAACGACCGGCATGCGCTGCCTCCTGTGTGCCAGAAACTGCTCAGTTCAGCACAGGAGGTGCAGGCTGGGGAGGCTGGGCGCTCACAGAGAGAACGCTGCTGACGGCAAGGGGCCCCTCTATCTGAACAGAGGCAAACAGCCACCCATTATCACCTCCGCCTCTGATTCTCTCAGGCTTCTAACCCACAAGTGCACCCTCAGAAATAGTTCAGTCCATATGCCATCATCACCGTCACCGCCAGGCACAGACGGGTGAAGCGACCTGTCCAAGGTTACCCCGCTAAGGAGTCGAACCATGAGCACAGCTCTCCTGGCTGGAAACCGGAGACTTCCTGCCAGGCAGGTTGAGATGGATGATTTTGCTGAGCCTCCCTCCATATTATTTGTTAGAAATGCGGATTCCTGGGTCCCAGGCCAGACCTACTGAACTCGATATTTGGAGGATGGAGCCCAGAAATGACCATGTTCATCAGCTCCCAACCCTGCAGTGAGATGGAAGTTTAGGAGCCCCTGTGAGGAGTGGTGCTCCTCATACCTCTCGGCCCAGCATCCGTGACACAGGCTCCAACCAACCGCCCGTCAACCAGCCAGCTGGTTCCCACGGCACGCCTGTCCCGTGCTGTGCGCAAGTGGTTGGGTGAGGACCCCGTGGGCTGCCCACAATGGAGTCCAGCTTCACCTTAGGATGGCGCCCCCTATGGGGAACCCTACAAATGGACGCCGTCACAGGTGAACCCCTGGCAGGTACATATCCAAGCAGGATGAGCCACAAGTGAGCACCCAGCCCGGGGCCTGACGGGCAGCAGGAGCTCAATAAATGCTCTGTAAGAGGAACACGCTTCTGGCCTGGCTTTGCCCTTGTCCATCGCCTCCCCTTCCTGCCAAACCTCCCGATGCGCCCTGAGCCTCTCACCCCATCTCAGGACTGAAAGGGAAGACTCACTTCTTCACAGGAAGTTCCCAAGGAGAGGAGGACAAAAGGAAACACAGCCACAGAACCAGGAAACCAGCTCGGGGAATCTGACTGACAACAAAACTTTGCATTTGATTCAAATAAAGCCAGGAGCTCAGCCACAGATGCTCCTTTCCTGGAGGAAGGCGTTCAGAGCCAATGGGGAGAAGCAGAGGGCGGCTCCTCACCTTTCCTCCCACTTCTCCTCCACTCCCCCAGGTCCCCCTACCTGCCAGCCTCTGACCCCGGTGCAACCCACGGCTGCCTGCCTCTCTCCACTCCCCCAGGCCCCCCTACCCCGCAGCCTCTGCCCCTGCTGCGGCCCACCGCTGCCTGCCTCTCCTCCCTGCAGACTTCTCCCCAAGACCACGCAGGACCAGTCCTGCTGTGAGGCAAGCGGCCTGCTGGTCACTCCTGGCTGCGCGAGCTCAGGCAGGCCCCTTCCACTCTTGCATCTGACTCCGCATCAGGATTACATCAGCACTTCCCAGAGTGGAGTCTCAGGGGGTCCGTACAGTTCCTTTACATAGTACGGAGATGAGAGGTTTTTTAAAAAATATGTTTTTATTGATTTTTTAGAGAGAGGAAGGGAGAGGGATAGAGATACAGAAACATCGATGAGAGAGATACATCATCAATTGGCTGCCTCCTGCACGCCCCCCACAGGGCATCGAGCCTGAACCCAAGCATGTGTCCTGACCGGGAATTGAACCCGTGGCCTCCTGGTTCCTGGCTCGACACTCAACCGCTGAGCTACACCGGCAGGGCCAGAGGTGAAGTTTTAAATTATAGTCGTTATGTGTTTATTTTAACTTGCATTAAAAAAATATAACTTGCATGCCAAATCCATGATTTCACAGATACTATTATTAATGAGGCTAAGTTAAAAAATAATGAATCAATTCAAAGAAAAAACAGTGTGAAAATTATAGTCTGGATAGAACATGGACTTAGCAAAAATTCAATCTGATCTGGAAGTGCTGGAAATCGCTCCGTCTCTTCCAGGTAGAACAAGCTAGATCCCAGAGTTCCCATGGAAGAGAACGGAGGTGGCGATCTTGCTCATTTCGACCTCCCGTTGCTTGTTGGTGCAGCTCTGCCCTATGCCTTCGCCCCCTCTTCTCTGCCCAGCCGACCCTTAGGCTTCCCAACTCACCCTGACTCCACCACCCAGAGCAACCCCCCCAGAACCCCTGGACAGCTGGCACCTCTCCGTCAGCTCCGAGTCCAGACCTGTCACAGGCTCCCTCGGCCCGAGGGCCGGTCTCAGCTCTGCGACGGCAGGCAGTGACACCTCGGCGTCTGAGCAGCATTGAAAACTGTTCTGTGCTTTTCCTGGGCAGCCCCGGTGGGTCTGGTTGCTGTGGGGAAACCTGCTGGGCATGGGCCTCATGACAGGCTGAGCCCCTCCTGGAAGGGAATGAGCCTGTTGGGGAGATGGGGTGTGCAGGTCAGCCTCCACCAGAAGGCGAGGCTCGGGAAGCCGCTTCATAGCCACTGTTGATGAGCTGGACCGAGA
>NW_005871750.1:180681-201737 GCF_000147115.1 Myotis lucifugus | reverse complement strand
CCAGTATCCATTCCAAACACTCCAGAGCCCTGCATGCTGAGGGGCCGGGGCTGAGCCCAGCCCTCGGTCCCAGCCTGCATCCACCTTGGCTGGGCCTCCTGGGAAATGTGTTATTCCAGAACTTCTGGGACAGGAGGGCTGGCCACAACCCTCCACACCACATGCAAATTTCCCTGGGGGGCGGGGGGGAGCTTGCCGTAGCCAGCCATCTCTGCGTCCCTTTTCCTATCTGACTTGACTTCACTTCCTCCTCCACCTCTCCTCTACCCTTCTCCTTCCTATCTTTTCCCTGTTCTTTCCATGTTGTCCCACCCCCTGCCCTTTCTCCCCTCTCTCGGCCATCTCCCTGGCTCCCCATTCCTGTGGATACAGCAAAGAGGCACTTGTGGCCACGGCTCCCTGTGGGCACACTCACATTCTTCGTGAACACATTCATGTTGCCCCTCACAGCCCAGCCAGCAGTTCTGAGCTGGATGTTGCATCCAGGGGGTGGGGCGCAGAGCCCTCAGGCTGGGGGTGTGCACTCAGCTGGCATGTTCTTTAGTGAGTATGTCTCCTGGTGTGGCTCTACTCACCCAGCAGATTCTAGAACAATACAGGCTGCTTCCTGGGAAAAGTGGAGAGTGTCTTTCCAAGGGCTTTGTCCTCAGCAAGCCGGGCACTGGCCTCTCCCCATGGCTGGTAGCCTGGGCTGGATCTCCATAGAGATTCTCTGTGCTGGGCCTTTGGAAGGACTGATGGCTGGAGGCTGGGCCCTTGCTTATCAACGGTTTTTCCTCACTGAGCCTGCAGCTTCCCCCCACAGGAACCCACAGCAGGTGCATGGCAGAGCCCCGAGGGACTCTGGGGTCCTGTAGATCTACTTTCCATGCCACTCCTGCCAACCTTGGGGAAGACAGTTTGCCTCTCTGAGTATCAGGTGCTCCATTTCCAAAATGAGATCCATCATTTCTAACTTTGTGTGGTTGTTTGAAGAATAAAAATGAGATAATTTAGGTGCAAGGTCCCATTCAGGATGAACGATCACTGCTGCTCCCGCGGGCCCTTTCTATTGAGACGTGCCCCAGAAGCACCAACAGCATCGTTCACAGACATTTGGTGGCAAACAAACTGTAGGGTTACAGAAATGAGAAATGCGGGACGGTGGGAGGGGTCAGGGAGGGCTTCATGGAGGAGGGGTCCATCATCTACTCTGAGGGAGCACCAGGCACTGCGCACACCCTGGTTAGTCTCATAACCCACCACCAGGGTGTGTGAGTGTGCCCACAGGGAGCCTTGGCCACAAATGCCTCATAACTACAGGGTGCTGGTCTAGGGTGGGAAACAGACTCAGCCAAGTTCAGCCAGCAAGCGCAGGGTTGATTTGAACCTGTTCTTTCTGACTCTGCAGTGCATACTGTTTGCTACAACTTCTTATTTCAACATACACAACAGTTAACAGAATGGTGTGATAACCACACGCCATCTAGGTCAGTGGTTCTCAACCTGTGGGTCGCGACCCCTTTGGCGGTCGAAGGACTCTTTCACAGGGGTCGCCTAAGACCATCCTGCATATCAGATATTTACATTACGATTCAGAACAGTAGCAACATTACAGTTATGAAGTAGCAACGAAAATAATTTTATGGTTGGGTCACAACATGAGGAACTGTATTTAAAGGGCCAGGAGGTTGAGAACCACTAATCTAGGTGAATGATAGTTTTGCCACACTTGTGTGTGTGTGTGTGTGTGTGTGTGTACTTTTTTTTTCTTTTTCTTTTATAGAATCATTTGAAAGGAGGTTGCATACATCATGACTGCTACCCCACTATTGCATAGCATGCATTTCCTACAAAGGACAATTTCCTAATTAGCACATCATGATTATCACGTCTAAGAAAATTAACAATTCCTTGAGACAATCTAATACCCAGCCCATATTCGAAACTCTCCAAAATGCCTTTTCCAGCTATTCCATATGTTGAACCCGGGTGGGGCGCCACATTGCTCCCATGTGATCTCTCTTTTGCCTCCTTTAAATCTAGAACACTCCCATAATATTAAAAATACATATTTTAAAGTGCCATTGACTTTTTCAAGACACTAAGTTAATTATCTTATAAAACAGTGGTTCTCAACCTTCTGGCCCTTTAATACAGTTCCTCATGTTGTGACCCAACCATAAAATTATTTTCGTTGCTACTTCATAACTGTAATGTTGCTACTGAATGAATCGTAATGTAAATATCTGATATGCAGGATGGTCTTAGGCGACCCCTGTGAAAGGGGTCGTTCGACCGCCAAAGGGGTCGCGACCCACAGGTTGAGAACCGCTGTTATAAAATGTTCCAGCAATTTGTCTCATGTTGCTTTATGGCATCTTCAAAATCATTCCTCTTTTTCCCAGAAACTCCAGGAGTTGGGTGCAGAGCCTTGATTCAGTGCAGGTTGAAGACACTTGGTTATTCATGGGTTTTGCTGGGGGTAGGGCTGGGAGGTGGGGGCAGAGGAAACGTGTGCACACACACCTGGCAGGGCTAGACCGCGAGGGCTGGCGGACAGTGCCAAGGGTTGTTTTGGAGGGTGGTGGACAGAGGCTAGAAGACCTGGGAGGCCAGACCAGCTCCTGGCACAGAAGTGGCCAAAGAGGGGCGTTGGCAGGGAGGTTTGCCCTTCCCACCCTCGTTTAGTAAGGGGCTGACTTCATTCTGAGGTCAGATGCCTGGGTGTGCAGGCAGGGAACAGAGGCTCCTCCTGACTCTGCCGAGGGGGGAGGCCACGCTGAGGCCAGGACTAGAGGAGCTGCAAGGCCTCAGAGGGAAACAGAGGGGGCAACCAAGAGCTGACCCGACAATCTGGCCCTTTGCCCTTTGCCCTTTGCCCTTGCTCCCAAACCCAGCCCACATCCTGGTGGATTCCCCCAGCGAGTCAAGGGAAGCCAGAACACACTCTGAGCTTTTCAGAACAAAACTGAGACACACTTGAGCTTCCCAAAAGGGAGGACTTTCTTAATGGTCAGAGCTGCCTGAGATGGAAAAGGAAGCTGCCTCGATAGATAATGAGCTTCCCAGCCCTGCAGGGGCCATGATTCAGGGGATGACCTCTGGTTCAGGGTAATGTGGAACAATGGGTGGACCTAGATGGCCTTCCAGCCCAGAGATCATAGCGCTCCTCCGCTTTATGCAAAACACGGTGCTGAGACAGAGAGGAGCATAGGGAGCTGAGGGCCCAGAAGGAGCCCTGGTTCTGCCCCCTGGCCAGGGACCAGCCTCTTCTGTAAAGCCGGGATCGCAGTGCCTGCCCAGCAGGTTTGCTGTGACCCTGAATGACAACGGCCGTCACGGCAAGTGCTCTCTCCTCCTAGGGCATCCCACAGAGCTGACGAACGCTCTGCCACTTCGTTTAAGCTGTGGATGTATGTTTTCTCTCTCCTGCTACTAGATGGTGAGTTATCTGACCCTCTGTCTCCTCCTGGCCCCTGTACAGCCCCATCCCACCCGGGCCTGGTCCAGGACTCCTGTCTGGCAGGAGACGCCCAGTGACTCCGGTTAATAATCTCTCAGTCTGGTGGGAGGGCAAGAGCGAAGGTCAGGTACCAGTGCCCGGGCCTTAGATGCTGTGGGTGCAGCCTCCCTCAGAACCTGCCCAGGCGGGGACTTCAGTTGAGGTTCTGAGTTTCATTTTCAGGACGATGCTCCATCCCTTCCCCCAGGACAAGGGTCTGGTCCTGACCCTCCCCCCATGACCACCTCTGGGTCCAAGCCTTTCACTGAGTGTTTGTCCTTCTGGTCACGTAGCCCCATCTCCTCTGAACAACTTGTCACCAGGTTGCCAAGGCCTCTGCATTCAGTACGGCTTTCAGGCCGGGGCTGATGGGTACCTCGCCGCTGACAGCACAGCATCAGCAGGGGGACAAGTGCCTGCGGAACTGCCCCCCACACCACTCACGGCTACAGCCACGACCCTTTCTAGACACCCCCTCATTCTCTTCCTCCCCCAGGTGACCAGTGGGCAGAACTGGGCAGATACTACAATCCCATGAAAACATTTAGTATATATGTCACTAATTTGAGGCTCAGCGGGTTTGTAAGACTAGCCGAAAGTCCCAAGCTATGAAAGTTGCAGAGCCAAGACTTCAGCCAAGAACTTCTGACTCTTAGTCCACTGCTCTCCTCCTTCATCCTCTCCACCTAAACTCATACCTCTCCCCCTCCCACCACACACACATATTGTTCCATATAATACAGGGCAATACACAAAATTATAAAAAAAACCTGTACAGCCGGTGGGGTTTTGAGAGTCAGAAAGACTCCAAAGATTTCTATCTTGCCTCTGTCATTTTTTAGCTGTGTGACTTTAGGCTAGTTACTCAACCTCTCTGAGCATCAGTTTCTTTATCTGTAAAATGGGAACAATGTCACCCAGCCACTGGATGCAATGCAGTGGCCGAATGCAAAGTGCCTGACGAGGTGTCTGGCACAGGGTGGGTACTTGCCATACACTAGTTCCACCTTCTCCCTTTCTCCTGGAAGGGAGAGGCTCTGACCTCAATTGAGTGTTTACTTGGGGAGGCCAGGCTCTGCCAGGAGGAGGAGGGGGCTGGGCCAAGGGTCAGGGGAAGGAAGGGAGAGGCTCTGGCCTCCAGATGTGTGCAGCAGCTGGGCCCACTCCCTGGAGGCCTCTGCCCGGGCCCAGGGCCATCCCAGTCTCCCTCCAGGAGTGGGAGGGCCCGGAAGGAAGAAGTATTCATTTTGCAGCTAAATGGCCCTTATAGCCCCTTAAGAAATGGAGGCTGGCTGTTCTCTCTTCTGAGATAATCACTATGTACACTCCACATGGAAGCAAATTGTATCCTGTCCTCTGATGCCGAAAATGATTTATTGTGGCCAGTGGCAGCGGCTGTAGTTTCTAGATGATGATGACTAAAATCCAGTCACTTAACTGGAACACAAAAATGTCTGAGGGCAGTTTTTCCTTTTCTCTGGCTCAGGTGAGAGGGGAGCGCATGGCTGCATCCTCGGGGAGCTGTTCGCCGGGGGGCCCAGGAGACCTGCCTCTATGAGAGCCACTCCCTGTCCATCTGCTGCCAGAGAAAGGCTGGCATTTTCCGTCCTATTTGGGTCACTAACTGTGTGGCCTGGGACAAGTCACCTTCCTTCTTCAGGCTCAGTGTCCTCTTCCATGAATGCGGGTATCAGCCACCCTTACGTCCTAGAATCCTTGTAGGACATGAGAACACAGGGCACAGATACTATTAGGACCTCTGCTGCATTCGCCCAGAACATTCTGGTCCCTGAGCGATAGTCAATCACCTGGCCCTCCTCCACCCCTGGGCCGGCTCTGCTTCCCCAAGCCCCGGTCTGAGCACACAGGAGGGACACAGAGCATGTTCCCAAATGAGGGAGCGGGGTGAATCACCCAGGGTCCCGAGGAGCTTGCCAGGCTGGGCAGGAATTAGCGATGCCTCTCTTTCAGTTTCCTCCCGTATAGAATGAAGGGCTGGGGTCTTCTCCTTTTAGCAGGAGAACTCCTAAATGCAAAATGGGCAAAACCAGAGCTGTGTGTTCAAGTCAAGAAGGAAGCTGGGACTTCCAGCCATGGCCCTGGGACTGCACTGTGACACGCGATCTGAGAACCTCTGTGAGGAAAGATGGCCAGCTCACCACCAACTCACCGTGGGCCTCAGGCACATCTCTCCTTCTCCTCCCACAGGAGGTGTTTGGCCCAGAAGGCCCACCACCATCTAGCTCTGCCATTCCATGGTCTAGCCCCGGACCCTGAGTTCTCACTGGTTTCCAGGACCTTGGAGAAGACGTTGTAGCCATTCAAGAAATTCCCAGCACAGAGAAGGCAGACCACACATCTCTCTTAGATGCTCTCTGATTGCTGGGTCCCCTGGATTTGGGCCTCCGGGGACCCAGGCATTCCTTGAAAGTCTGCCTCTGAATTCTTGGACCCCTACAGCACAGCCGAGGGCAGCAGGGGCGCAGGACAGAGGGCTGACTCACTGCCCCCGTCCCACCGCCAGAGCTCACCGCCAGCAGCACAGCGTGGTTAGGAGGGAAGGCTCTGCCGCCAAGGGACCTACGTTTGCATCCTGGCTCCACCCAGGCCCGCCTGGAGGAGTCAACGAACCTCCCTGAGACTCAGTTCCCTTTATCTGTGACACGACCTTGTGAGGATGATGTTCCGCCTTCTCACTTCCTTCAGGTCTTTCCTCTGAAGTGACCTCTCAAGAAGACCTTCCCCAAGCACATGTCATTATCAAGCACACTACATATTGTACTCGTCTGGCTGGTACCTTCTCCTCCACTAGACTGGCAGCTCCAGGAGGGCAGGGTTATGTCCCTTCCGTTCGCTGCTATGTCAGCAGTGCCCACAACGTCCTTGGCACACGGTCACCACTTGAAGAGTGTACCTGCCAGTGGGCCCAGGCAGTGGTGTGCTGGCAAATGGTTACCGCCCAGCTCTCTGCAGGAGGGGTGGGGGGCCCTGGTTTGCAGTGTCTGACAATTTCCAGGGTGAAAATATTCCCACCATGGCTGATTTCAAGGTACCAATGTGGCATCACGGAATGTGTACTTGGGCTACAGTTAAACGGCAATGGAAATAGGACAGGAAAAGAGGTAGAAGCCATCAAGGCAGGCAGACGGATTGACAATGGAGGCTACATAAACTGTGTGGTCTTTACCACTCCCCTCAGTACAGCATCCCCCAGACCCCTGGTCTGGTGACTCCCTCACTGGGCTACGCAGCAGAATTGTCTGAGGAGCATGTTGCAAATGCATGTAACTGCGGACACCAGCGTGTGAGAATATCTGCTCTAGCTTATGTGCCTAACAGGAGGCCAAAGCTGCACCATCCCATCTGCTAGCTACTAGTCACCGTGACTGTTTACATTCAGATTAATTAAAGTTACATCAAATTAAAAATTCAGTTCCTCTATGTTCTATATCTTGATAGAAGTATAGCTTACACAGGGGTATGAGTTTGTCAACATTGATGGTATACTTAAGATCTCTGTGTTTCACTTTACGTAAACTGTATCTTAATAAGGTGCTTTTTTAGAAAACAAAAATAATTCAGTTCCTTATCATCAGACTAACCACATTTCAAGTGCTTCCTAGCCGCACATGGCTGGTGGCTACCACATTCAACAGCACAGATTACAGATCATTTCCTTCACTGCAAAACAACTGCTATTGGTCAGTGCTGGGGGAATAGCAATTAGCCCCCAAAGTCACAGCCTAGAAGAAAAGAATCAGACTGAACCCCCACCCCTAGGAGTTCCTGGCTGGGAGGCACAGGGACCATGGAAGGTCATAATCTGTAGTCACCCCCATGACTTTCTCTCCACCCTGAGCATGTGTTGAATGCCTGGGTTCCAGGCCAGCTCTCTTGCCAACACACAGAGCCTCCTGGGCAAGCCCCTCAGTCTTCTCAACCATGAAATGGGGATTCCTCCCCTCTGCCCAGCTCTGTCCTGCCTCCCTCATGCTCTCAGGGAGGGGCCAAAGTCCAGTGGGAATGCACATGAAATGAACACAGTCCAGTTGGAACACGGGATGACATCTGCAGACGGGAGGACACAGATCCTGCATCCATGGATGCTACATTCTGCCCATCACCCAACGCAAGCCCAGCCAGACACGAAGTCTATTCCTGGAGTAGGCTTCCGTCCTGAATCCCCACAGCCTTCCTGTTCTGCTGAGCAGGCTGGGCACGTGAGAGGAGGCTGCGGCCTCCTCTGCTCTGAGTTCTTCAGGAGAGCTTCCCACCTCTCCCGCGATGGCCCCTGAGCTGGGAAGTCTTTCCAGAAGCCCCCAGAGTCAGCCCTGTCTCATCTGACCCTCTTCCTGGCTCCACACTAACAACAGCAGCCAACGTTCATTAAGTGCTTGTGCTTACTATGAGCCAAGCATTTCACATCCACTACATCCTGTAATCCTTATAATAATCCCATGGATCAGATACAACGGTCATCCCCCTGCAGCTGGGCTTGTCCAGTCACTTAGGTGGAGGAACGAGGATCTGAACTCAGATCTGAACCAGCATCTCTGCTTCATGTGTTCCCTGCCGACCACACTGGATGCTCTTGAGGGCAGAGACTGGGTCTCATTCTTCTTCATCTTTCTAGGACCTCCCATTAGTCTTAATACAGTATTGATAAATATTTATTAAATACACGAATGAGTGAAGGAATAAGAGGACAGGAATAAGGAAGAGTGACTGTCTCTTCCCCTCAAAGCCTCCAAAGCCCCCTTGGTGCTCCCAGATCACAAACTTGTCCACGGATCACACACCTTGTCCACCCCTTACGGGATCTGCAGGATGAGATCCAACCTGGGTGGAAAGCCTGGGAAGGAAACGCCTGCCCCCCTGAGAACCAACTTTTCCTACATGTGGTCCTGACACAAAAAGGCTTCCATGGAAGCACAGCCTGCCTGGGCAGCACAGGGCCCTGGGCCCCTAAAATCCAGCCTCTCCTTCCACAGACTGAGGTCCAGAAGGGGAAGTGACTGGTCCAAGGTCACACAGCAAGGTCGCCTAGTGGCCAAGACACACTGTAGGAAGTGGGAGTGGGGGTGGGGAGGTGAAGGGTAGGACATGGTGCTGCCACGCTACCTCTCTCAGCAGGCAGACCATTGGGGTTTCTGGGGTGGGCAGGCCCCACCCAGGGATGCACCCATCGTCCACCGGGGTTCTGAGTTCTATATTCCTCTGCCTATCGAGGGAGGAGTGGTAGAGCACAGAGCACAGGCCCAGCAGATGGTTTCTATTTGCAGCCACGGAGCCCAGTCTTGCCAGACTCCTGACCTATTTTGAGGAACTGAGGGCCCCACTGGCTCAGGGATGGCCTCCTACTCACACCCCTTCACCCACAGCTTGGCAGAAGATCAGATGGATGGTTTAGGGCCAACAGAGAGGGGGAGTAGAGGAGGAAAACCTGGACAAGGAGGCTGGGTGGATGTCTGCAAGCTTGAACCCTGGGGAGGGAATCCTGTCTCAGAGTCTCCTGCGGTACTTGTGACATTCAGGTTCCTGGGCCCCACTTCCGGCCTGCAGGATCCCACTCTGGGGCTGAGCCGAGGAATCCGCATTTCGACCAGGCTCCCGAGTGAACTGCCTGTGGACCAACAGCACAGGCATTATCCGGGAGGGGATTAGAAATGCAGAATCCTGGGCTCCACCTGGGACAGAGGCAGCATCCACAGTTTAACAAGATCCCCAGGACTGCAGGTTGTTAAAGCTGAGAAACCGCTCTCCTCCAGTGCGCCTCAAATTTGAACGTGCAGCAGGATAGCCGGGGGAGCTGTTAACACAGACTGCTGTGGGCGGGGCTGAGGATGTGCATGTCTAACAGTTGCCAGGAGATGCTGAAGCCACTTCAGTCCCTGATATCTCCTGCAAGGAGCGTTGTGCCCTCTGAAGCCCTATCTCTGTGACTTTCCTAAGTCCCTTTACCCTCTGAGTCTCAGTTTCTCCATCTGTAAAATGGACATATAATTCTTACCTTTTCCCTAGGATAGTTGTGAGGCTCCAGTGTGTGTGAAAGTGCTTTGTGAACTACTACACAAATATTATGATATAAATCAATTTGATTAATTAATCAATCAATTAAAAAGGACTTTAGGTGATCTCCTTTGACCTTGACAGTTGTCCTGCCTTTCAGCGGGTCAGTGGGAGAGCTGGGCCTAATGCATTCCTTGGGGGCTTTATCCTGCATTCCCAGACTGTCAAGCACAAGACCAGGCATGTGGTAAGCGCTCAATAAGGGCCAGTGGGATTCAACCAAAGACTTCTGGTTCTCAGCCCGATTCTCTTCCCACTGCAGTCTCTCTTGGTCAGGTAAGGCTAAGCAACTTTTTAAAAAAGATTATTTGACAGTTGAGTCAAAAGGTCGAGTTGAGTAGATGCCAGGCATAGCTGCCATCCCCAAGACTCCTCACCAGGAAATGCCCACCCTGACTCAGAGTTCCTGGCTCAGCCCTGACACACGGGGGTGCCCTCATTGCAATGGTCCCTTCTAAGTATTGTTCCCTGTAGCCAGGGGACCCTCAGACCACCATCCCAAAGACCAGGACTTTGGGTCCGTCACCTGGCAATGCAGAAAGAAGACCGGCTGATAAACTGTCCCTGGGGGGATGGGGAAACTTGGCTTGGGCCCTTCCCTTGCCAAGAGATACCATATTTTTCCGTGTATAAGACGCTATTTTTTTTTCTAAATTCGTTAGACTGAAAATGGAGGGGTGTCTTATTCACGGAAGTCAGCTGAGGAGGAAGCCACCTATACCTTGTCAAACAGGCTTCCTCCAATCATGAGCCTTATTGTTACTGATGTCAGCTGATGCCATAATTGGAGGTGGAGGTGGAGAGTGCGTGCGCAGATGCAACACGGACTGGAGCATTCTGAGCCCATAAAGATGTCAAAAAATTAAAAGATAAATACCAGTAAGCAATTGTCTTACTCTGCAAAATTCAAACTGAATGTACTCAGCTATGCAAAAGAGCATGGAAATAGAGCTGCAGAGAGACAATTTGGACCCCCTCCCACTGAGTGTATGATCAGTGGAGAAAACAGGAAGAACAACTCAAGATGCCAAAAAAAAAGAAGGCCTTAAGAGGAAAACCAGCAAAATGTTTAAAATATTGATTTTGTAATTTTGGGATGGAAAAGTGTGGGGCATCTTATATATGGGGGTGTCTTATATACAGAAAAATCTGGTAATATATCTAAATTGTTACCAGGGGCAGGCACAGAAGAGAAGGGTGGCCTGTGTGAGATGTTGTAGTGTCTGTTAGAGCACAGAGGTAGCCGGCCAGTCTCTCGGTGCCCCAGCTGAGAAAGAAAAAATTGAAAATCTTTACATTACTGTTAATCACTTGAGTATAAAATAGGGCAGTGTATTCACTTGCCCACAGAGAAGCAGACACCAGCCACATGCACAGAGCTTATATAGAGACAAACTTTGCATTACCTACCTTGCACTGTCCCCAAGGGATGTGTGTGTGGTGTGTGTGATGTGGTGGTATATATGGTGTGTGTGTGTGTGTAGGAGTCACCATTTTCTCCTGGACTTTGATAACAATTCAAGGGGCCCCATCAGCTGAGGGTTTAAAATTACAGTAAAAATTTAAAAGTATATATATATTTTTATTGATTTCAGAGAGGAAGGGAGAGGGAGAGAGAGATAGAAACATCAATGAGGGAGAATCATTGATCAGCTGCCTTCTGCCGTCCTGCACGGGATCAAACCCGGGCATGTGCCCTGACCGGAAATCAAACCATGACCTCCTGGTTCTAGGTCGATGCTCAACCACTGAGCCGCACTGGGTGGGCTACATTAGACACTTTCTTATTAAACTGCATGCTACTGAGAAAATAAAATGGCTTTTGTTTGGAAAACCCTCTAATTGATGATTGTCTCATGATGTTCTTCTCTACCTTTCATTCATTGCTTCGTAAAAGGAATCTATTAGTTAATTTAGGACCAGCAAGGAAATGAGAGTCTGTCTGGGTCTTTGGCCAACAATTCCCTACAACAGCCTCGGTTCCCCAAACTCAGGAGGGATGCAGCCTTACACGGTGGCCATGTCCCACACGACCTCCAGCTCGGCTCCAGGAGGAGGGACCCACACGCAGTGGTGACGGGTGCAACCACCCAGCGCCTTCCTTGGAGGGTTGACATGTGAGCTGCGCTGAGCCCGAGGTTGGCAGTAGAAGCTGAAGCCATACGCTGAGAGGAAGGCCAGAGAGGAGGACAAAGTGTGAAGAGGACCGTCTTTATTTTTTTAAAAAAAATATATTTTATTGATTTTTTACAGAGCGGAAGGAAGAGGGATAGAGAGTTAGAAACATCGATCAGCTGCCTCCTGCACACCTCCTACTGGGGATGTGCCCGAAACCAAGGTACATGCCCTTGACCGGAATAGAACCTGGGACCTTTCAGTCCGCAGGCCGACGCTCTATCCACTGAGCCAAACCGGTTAGGGCCCGTCTTTACTTTTTAGATGTTAGTGTGCACTTTAGATGTTTACTTTGCACTTACTAATCATGACCTTCCCTCTCTTCCTCTAAGTGGTGTCCATTTACCCAGAGAGGGGTTAGGACTGTACATACAGGAATTCAAAAAATTCAGGTTCTGACATCCGATTCTCTTCCCACTGCAGTCTCTCTTGATAAGGTAAGGATAAGCAACTTTTTTAAAAAAGGTTGTTTGATAGTTGGGTGAAAAGGCCGAGCTGAGTAGATGCCAGGCACAGGATTTTGCAGCTACACAACAGACTTAAGTGCCAGACTTGAGAGGCCTTCCTCGACTCCCCTCTGCCTCTGTTAGCAAATGAGGAGTCTCGCCTGGCTGCCCGGATGGCAGGGAGGTCCTGGCCCAACACCAGAGGGAGGGAGAGCCCACTCCTCGAGGCCGGAGACTGAGAAGGGAAGCAGGAAGGGAAGTGCATGCTTAGATGTGTGTCCTGATTTTTTTGCACTTTGGGCTCAAATCTTAGGTGCACATGTGCTCGGTGGGTTAAGGGTGGTGCAGGGGGTAGCAGGGGTTCTCTCCAACTTTTTGGTTGCGATTCTAGAAGGGGACAGACCACTATTCGATGGTCCTGGGCCAAATAAGAGGTGGCCTCGTGGAATTAAGAGGCCAAGGATACTGGCCAGACAGGCTGGAGAGAACCAAGCTGCCCCTGCCCACTCCAGAGGGAGGACATGGACGATCTAAGAAGCACAGGCCACCAAGAGGTTGCCATGGTGCCCAGCCAGCATGACTCAGTGGTTGAGCATCGACCTCTGAACCAGGAGGCCACTGTTCAATTCCCGGTCAGGGCACATGGCCAGGTTGTGGGCTTGATCCCCAGTGTGGGGCGGGCAGGACGCAGCCAATCAATGATTCTCTCTCATCATTGATGTTTCTCTCTATCCTCTGCCTTCCTCTCTCTGAAATCAATAAAAATATATATTGATGAGAGGCAAGCAAACTGTGTCAGAAGTTATGGGAAAGACATTCTAGGCCTGGGGCAAGGTGACTAGTGAGACAGAGGCCCGGCTGGGGATGGACCCTACCATCAGGGCCAAGAAAAAATGGACCATGAGTTTGTCAGCTGCAAACTTCAGTGGCAGCGGCTCAAAGAATACCCTGGGATGGGACAACCAGCCAAACCTCAGTGGACATCAGCTAGGACATGTCTAAGGACCAGCACAGAGCCAGAGGTCCCCCTCCCCTGATACCTGAGGTCACTTAAGCCCGGCCATCTATAGCCCCAGATGCCTTTAGAACAAAAGCCAGAGGAGAAGGAGCTCTGCCAGAGGAGCCCTTTGGAATCATTCAAGCAGAAGCCAAATTACCCCAGAGGCTGGGCCGTTACATGACAGGACTGTTTGAATTACTGAATCAGACTGACTCCCCTGGATGAGGCTGAATGTGTTTATCACCATGACCCTGAGAGGTGGGGCTCCTGCATGAGATCAGATTAGCTTCAGAGAAAGTAAAGAATCTGCATCTTCTTTGCATCCAAGTGGTCAGGGCCATCTTACCAGGCTGTGAAGGCTGTGCACTGCCCCATGGAGTTATGCAGTAAGGGGAAGGGGGGGACACAGCAAGTCCCTTCACAATGAATTGGCTGCAGAAGCAGGAGGTAGAGTCGGAGAGCTTCATCGCCATCCCAGAGGCCAGGCCTGAGCAGACAAGATGGCCAGGGGGATCCCATACATGGTAGTGCTGAAACGGCATTCCAGCCTTCTGACACCTGGTCCTGTGGCTGCCCCCGGGAGCCTGGGAGCCTGCCTGCTGGTCACTCTCTTGCCTCCCATTACTGATGGTCAACAGAGAGAGTCTGTTTCTAGCAACCAAGAGAACCCACCTGAGCCATGGGGAGGGACATATGGCCTTCCCAGGGCAGCTGCTCTGAGCCATTCCAGCAGCCAGTCTACACTGGCAAGTGTCTATGCTGGCAAGTGGAAGTCACTCATCCCTGACAGTTCAAGATAAGGCGCTCCCCTTGCCCAGGTATCACACTTCCCCCGGTGTGTTCACTGGTGTTGAAAGGTGAATAAATTGGCCCCCATGTATTTCTGACCCTGTTCCCAGGACTCACCCCTCCTGAGCATCTGCAGTGTTTCCTGGCTGTAGCTCCCGGTGGGCCCTTGGTTATACTTGGTGGTCTGATCAGTTCTCTTATATGTGAGAGAATGCTCTGAAGCCTGAACAGTGCAGAGACTCTAAAATTAGACAGGCCTGGGCGGATGTTCTAGTACCATCACTTACTAGCTTGGACAGGTTCGTTTGCTTTTTGGAACTTGCTTTTTCATCAGTAAAAATGGAGGATGACACACCTACTCCTCAGAACAGTTTCCACCCTCTTGGTCTCCCTCAGAGTGTCCTGCACACACTGTCAATTACCAATTGTTGGGTAAGACTTGACTGGCTTTTTTGAAGCCAAGCATAACTTCAGTAGTTCCATGACTCCACCAGCTGGGTGTTCCCTGGGAGCAGTGGGACAGGTGCCTGGATAAGGGAGGTGTGGCAGATGCTGCTGACAGGCTACCTACCAGCTGTTCCCCCCTTTTCACTTAGTTCCACGGCAGGAGGGCCATGACTGAACCAGGGCTCCTCACACGCAGGAGAGGCCCTGTGATCCAGTTCTGTGCTGGGGGACTTCTGGGAAAAGTTTGTTCTCTTGAATGAAAGAAAACACATAAGAAAAATCTCTTTCTTGATATACTGGCAGACACACTGCTTCCTGCTTTCGTTTGCATTTGGGACTGGAAAGCCTGGGGTTGTGGCAGCCACCTTGGGCCCATGAGGTGACAAGCCCATGACCAAAAGCCAATATGATGAAGAGCCAGACCAGAAGGCTAGAAAAAAGTCTAGGTCCTTAATGACACTGTTGAGCCACAAAACTAAGCCTAGAAACTCCACCCTCCAGGGCTCTTGTTCAATAAACCACACATATGCCTACAGCTTGAGTCATTCTGGGTTGATTTTTTTCATTATTTGTGGTTAAAAGGACAGAGGGTGAAGAAGAAAGGGCAGGAGGGAGCAGATGTCTGCGTCTTTCCACACCATCTCCTTGAGGTCTCCATGTCTCAGAGCCTCTGCCCTCACCGCCAAGAACCTAGAAATCCTTAGGCGGCTCAGACACACATAGCCCTGCCCATGGCAGCAGGTCGGCCCGGTCAGAGGCAGAGAGAACCGAGCCCCCCCCCCCACCCCCAGCTCCCTTTCCAGGTTTCTTCTTGTCTCTCGACAGAGTTCCTCGGGGTGGGCTACGCAGCCGCCTCTGCCTCCCGTGCAGTTGCTGGAAGAGCTGCACAGCTCGGGGGTAAGAATGACGGCCATTGGGGGGAAAAAAGCAATAATCAGAGTCAGACTGCCCGTTGCTACACAACCACCCACACGGCACCTCCCGGGTCCAGCAAACTACTGAGGCTTGAAAGGAGGTCCCTCCCCCGACGTTTGTTCTTTATTCCTCTGACGGCTGTCATTATGACAGAAACCATGAGGAGGCGGGGCGGAGATGAAAATGAGGTCATGTATGTAAAACATCTGGCACAGGGCCTGGTGGGCAATGAGCAAACACCAGCACCCTTGCCTCCCCCTTCCAACACAATGGCACGTGGGTGACAAAACACGGCCATTGGGCAGCTGCTAAAGGGTGGCGGTGCCTCTGTCCTTTTGGGATTCTTTTTTTAAAATATATTTTTGTTAATTTCAGAGAGGAAGGGAGAGGGAGAGAAAGATAGAAACATCAACGATGAGAGAGAATGATTGATCGGCTGCCTCCTGCACGCCCCCTACTGGGGATCGAGCCCACAACCTGGGCATGTGCCCTTGTCTGGAATTGAACCCAGGACCCTTTAGTCCGCAGGCTGACACTCTATCCACTGAGCCAGCCCTTTTGGGATTCTTGCTTTTTGAAGTACTCTTTCTGCTTTCCCTCGTGGTAAACACACACACACACACACACACACACACGCTCCTGGCACCTACCCTTCTGCTGGTCCCTTCTGCTGGTCCCTGTCCACTTTATGAGCACATTACAAAGCCCATGAAGTTGCTCAGTGCTCAGCCTTTCCATTCACGTCCTGGTCCCAGGCTGTGTTCCTGCTCCAGGCCCTCCTGGTCACTATGCAAATCCAAGCCAACCCACTGGCACCATCTGGCCTCTGCAGACTCACCTCTGCAGATAAAGTCTCTCTACTCACCTCTCCCCTGGAGTCAGGACCACCCCAGTCCGTAGGGCACTTTTGTGAAAATAGCAAAAGGTACCCCTTCCTCTTGGCAGGCACAGCTCTGGGCCAGGGCCCACAGCCCGGTGAGCAGTACACGGGCTGAATTTCAGCCTCCACTTGCTCCTCTTCCAGGTGCCCCTGCGCAGGCACAACTCCCACAGCTGTGCATGTGGCCACGCGTGGAGCCTTTCCAATTACTTTCCAGTGTTTCTGACCTAAATGCTATTCTCGGATGGTGACTACAGAACTTCCAATGTGGAGCAGCCCCGCTCAGGGCAACAACTGTACAAACACCAAGACCTACTTAGTGCTCCCCCAGCACACGCCCACGGCTCACCCAGGACCTCCTTTAGGCCTCTTCTCTGCCAACATTGTTAAAGCCACAGTACCTCTGCCACCCAATTCCAGTTCATTCCTCCCTGCCCTGTCTGGAGGTAAATCACAGCTGGCCCCATGTTCTCATCCCACCCTGGTTAGAGGCCTTAATCCTCACAACCACCCAATGAGGTAGATGTATTATCTTCCCCGAATTAGAGGGGAGGGAATTGAGGCCCAGAGGTTAAGTAACTTGCCCGAAGTTACCTAGGGACGAAGGGATTTGAACCCAGGTCTTCCTGCTCCACTGAGTGTGCACTTAACAAGCAGGCTATGAGGCTATCATGGGAATTAAACGAGATAAAGCATGCTTGGCACACAGCAGGCACTCAATATATGGTCATTATGTTAACGCATCATTATTGTTGGACATTTATCATCATTACTACTCATTGTGCAGTGCCCACCAAATCAAGCTGCCCCTTCTTCCCTTCTCTCCCTCCCTGCAGCGCTGATGTGGCTGCATTTTTAGGTGGTGGATGGGAGTCTTGGTATTCCTTATAGAAGGTTTCCTGCTGGGTTTCCAGTTGGGGGGCAGGGAAAGAAAATTTGGGGTACAGAGGAGAGGGCAAATAAACACCCCTGGCACAGAGCCTCATCAAACTGATGGTACATCAACACACAGCAAGTCACATAGGCTATAAGAGGATGGGGCTGGGATATTAGGGATTATAGCGGGGTCTGGGGCAGAAAGGAAGCCATCCCTTTGAGCCTGGAAGTCTTGGGTAGGGAAGCAGATGAAAGAAGACCAGGCTGCCCCTGAAAGATTCAACTCAGCAAATGATCATTGAACCACCTACTACAATCCCTGAGGCCCAGTGCAAATCCCACTTCTTCCAGGAAGCCTTTCTAGATGTCCCAGTAGAATCAAGTCCTTCCTCTCCTCAGAACACTTTATATTTCAAGCCCAGCCCTGCCCATACACCTACTTTGTTTCAGATTCACAGGGCAAAGAGGCTGAATGTCTTTTTGACTATAGGCTTGTGGGGAGCAGGGGCCAGATTTATAATATCTGTATGTACAGTAGAGGCTTAATGAATGGTTGTTGCGTGAGCAGTGATGAATGAGACACAGGTCCCACCTGCTCTGGGCTGCTCTATTCTGTGACCTCATCACGGCAGAGCAGCCAGGCGGTGGGTGAGACCTCACAGCTGGCCCGGAAGGCAGACACGAGCGCCTGTGAAAGTGACAGGATGATGGGAGAGACCGCTACCCCTTTCCACCAGGAGGAGGGCAGCATCTCGCTCCAGGCCACCTTTCCTTCCCCGGCCCTGGGCTCGGTCAACACCCGGTCATCCCCTCAGGGAAGGTGCAGCCCAGGCCTGTCCAGGCCCCTCTTCCTTCTGCCGCCCGCCCGGCAGATAAAGACCAGACTGGTCACAGTGCCTCCCACCAAACCGTCGTCCCGGGCCTCCTCTCCCACTAACTCATTAAGCTGCCGTCAGATTCATCTCACTGTCCAGGCGCGTGGTTACTCTCCCTCAGGAATGTTCCAGGTCAGGGTCGGTGGTGGTTACACAACCATACGCAGCTGCTAAAACACACAGACTTGTACACTCAAAAGGAAGGCTTTTGCTGCATGTTAATTACACAGTAAACCTGACTTTTAAAAATTCCCTAAAGAAATGTTCGTTCTGGTCTTGGATAAAGTAAGTTGCAAAAAAGAAACTGAGGGGATTTTCCAGTTTAGAGACTCCTAAGCCCTGTTTGGTGGCACAAGGAGACCTGGGTCCCTCTACCCAGGCAGAGGCACACTCTGAACCCCACTGTAGGGGCCTTAGTGGAGCGGAGGGAAAGGGCCCTGGGCAGGCTGCCACTGTCCTGTAGTGTCCCCACTCTGGGTACAGGTGGCCTTTAGTCATCAGCATTGAAGTTAAAAATAGAGACCATCCCAGATCCACTGAACTGAATCAGAATATCTAGGGGGGCGGGGGGAGGCTGGATCCCAGAAACCTGCCAGTCTGGTGTTTAAAAAGCCCCAGAGATGCACAACTCATATTTGGAAAACATCATATGGTTTTAAGCCCTAGAGATAGCAGTTCCTCGTACAAGTCCCTGGCTGGGGAAACACTGAAGACTCTAATAATTTGTACATCACCATTAGCCATTAGTATTTGTGTTAGAAACTGTGTTTGCTGTCGATTTTAATATCTTCCCTTGATAGGGTGCTTCAAGCGTGCAGAGCACCCTGACATGGATTACCTCATCTAAGCTGACAGCTGGCTGTTTTTCTTTTCTTTAAAAAAAATTATATATATATATATATATATATATATATATATATATATATATATGATTGATTTCAAAGAGGAAGGGAGAGGGAGAGATAGAAACATCAATGATGAGAGAGAATCATTGATTGGCTGCCTCCTGCATGCCCCCTACTGGGGACCGAGCCCACAACTTGGGCATGTGCCCTTGACTGGAATTGAACATGGGACCCTTCAGTCTGCAGGCTGAGCCAAACCGGCTAGGGCCAGCTGGTTGCCTTTCATCCATTTATTGAACAAGGAAATAGAATCAGAGAGAGGTTAGGTCACCTGCCATGCTGGGGCAGGGGCAGCACCTTTGACCCTGGTCCTTTGAGCCCATCTCTCCTCTCTTCCACAACCCTGCCCCAAGAGCTCAAAATCCTTCCCACTAGAGGCTGAACCCCAGGAGGGCTGGGCAGAGTGGGAAGAAGAAGAAAGGGTTTCTTCTCAGCCCAGCCTCAAGAAACCTGTTTGTGCTCCCTAAGCCCAAAGGGAAAGTGGCTGCTGGGATCTCTGACGTAGACAGCGAGGGGTGGGCTGCTCAAGCACCACCTCCAATCTCACTCTCAGCAAATGGTACAAACTGGGGTGACCTGGGGCTATGACCCAGCACGCAGTCACTGCACCCAGCTCCTGGGTGCTGCATGGAGAAGCCCAGCAGGATTTCCAGAGCAAAGGACCCTGCAGGCTGTCCTTCCCGCCAGGTGTCCGCCCCAATGCCTGAGACAACCCATGGACATCATCCGGGCCGGCCGCAGTCCACATCGCAGCTGGGAGAGGCTGGCCTCACCCATTTCTGTCGCTTGGGGATGGGACGAGGTGGGGCTGAGGAGGAGGGTTGTGGTTGGGGAGGGCTGGCGGTCAGTCATGTCAGCTTGTACAAGTTAGATACTCCCTGGGTTCCCACATGACCTTCCAACCATGTGCAAAGGGCCCACAATCTCGCTCCAGCTGTTTCAATTCTGGCCCCAGTTCTGCCGCTCTGGCAAGTCTCAGGGCCTCAATTCCAGAGGCAGTGCAGGGTGGAGGTGAAAAGCACTGGGCCATTCCTTGCTGTGTGACCCCAAGCAAGCAACATCACTTCTCTGCGCCTCAGTTCCTTCATCTATAACATGAGGATGATATTAATAGTGCTGAAGGCACAGGGTTCATGTGAAGATTAGATTTCATAAAGTATACAAATCACCTGACACATTCTTGGCCTTTATACATTTTAGCTGTCTCCTGGCCAGTGTGGTACAGTGGTTGAGTGTCAACTTATGAACCCAGAGGTAACAATTCGATTCCCAGTCAGGGCACAGTCCAGGTTACAGGCTCAATCCCCAGAAGGGGGTTGCAGGAGGCAGCTGATCGATGATTCTTTCTCATCATTGATGTTTCTCTCTCTCTCCCTCACTCTAAAATCAATATAAATATTTTTAAAAATTTTAGCTGTCATCATCACCACCACCATCCTCAGCTTCCCATCTGTTAAGTGGGAATAATCCTAATCCCTGCCCTGCCTACCTCACAAGGGTGCTATGAGAGAAGGTCAACAAAACTGTAAAGTCCATGAGGACAGGGCCTGTGTCTCCTTGTTTTCCTGATGCATCCCCAAGATTTAGAATGCTGCTTGTCAATAGCAGGTGCTCAGCAAATATAAATGAATGGATGGATGGAAGGATGGAGCGTGGGGATATACCTTGTGACTCCGAAAGCACTCCACAGGGGTGAGCTGCTTTTGTTTCTAATGAGTAGTCAGTGATGTCCAACGACAGAATGGATTGTGTTGGGAGGTGGAGTTCCTTATCACTGGAAGCAATTAAAGAAACTGGAAGGTCTCCTGGCACAGGTGTCAGAGATAAGACTCACACAACAGGTTCAGGTTGAACTGGATGACACTTCAAGAGTCCTTTCCAACTCAGAGTGAGTGACAGGCTCACTCTTCCCATCCCAAATCCTTCCAGCCAACAACGGCCCTCAGTCAAGCCTTGTCTAGTCAATTCATACTCAAAACCAATCATCACATCCTCATACGGTAGTCATATTCTCCACAAAGACGGATGGTCTAAAAGACAGTCTCATGTCCATACTACTTACGTCCACCTGGGGCACAAGCTACTCAATCTGCAGTTGCCACGTTATCATATTGGAAAGATTAAGAACTAACGTATGAGCTTTTACTACGAATTAGGCTGGGGACTAAGTCCATAACCAAGTGGTCTCATTGAAA
>NW_005871750.1:178920-180581 GCF_000147115.1 Myotis lucifugus | reverse complement strand
TATTTTGTAATGTATCTATTGATTTTTCCAGAGAGGAAGGGAGAGAGATAGAGAGTTAGAAACATCGATGAGAGAGAAACATCGATCAGCTGCCTCCTGCACATCTCCTACTGGGGATGTGCCCGCAACCCCAGGTACATGCCCTTGACCAGAATCGAACCTGGGACCTTTCAGTCTGCAGGCTGATGCTCTGTCCACTGAGCCAAACCGGTTTCGGCTCATTATCCTCATTTTAAAGATGGAAAACCAAGCCTCAGAAATGACTTGCCCAAGGTCACATGGCTGGCCGGAGCAGAGCTGGACTTTGAACTAGCTCTGTCTCCTCCACAGCCTGTCCTCTGGAGCCACACTTCCTCCCAAACACAAACTAACAACCCAACAAAGCGAGTCCAACTGGTTCTCACAAGGTTGCTTCCAGCCCAGCATCATCCCAAATTTTAGGGGCAGTGGAACCAATTGGGCAGCCCACCCACTGGGAAAGACAGACCGTGAAGTCAAAGGCACCTCCTCACCTCAGGTGCACTGGGCTGGTCTTGCCAGGTTCATGCAAATGTGAACCCAGCAACTGGACTCCTGCTCGCAAATGGTTCTAACCCGCCTTTGTAGCTCATCTTTGCTACTTCAGCCCTATATGGAAGCCAAACTGGACCCTTCTTGGTCACCTCTGGGTCAGGAGTGCCTTCTCCTCTTTGCCTGGCAAGTCCTATTCAAAGGCACAAGTACAGTTCAGAAGCCTCTGCGATCCCTGCGAGGGAGAACTCGCCACTCCCTCCTCTGTGCTCCCTGCATAACACTTGGTCCATCGTTCTACTCCCGCACTTACTAGGTTGTTCTCTGGCTACTTGTTATGTGTCTGCCTCCCTCACCAGACTGGGTCCCCTGGGGTCAGAACAGCGTCTGAGTCAGTGTGAGAGTTCATCTGTGAGCACCACAAAGATGCCCAATAAAGACTGTGGTTTCATTACTTATGGTCGGGAGGGTCCCCACACAGGGCGCTGGCAGGGTTCACAGCGATCACATAGTTGAGAATGTTCACTGCTGATATCATCCGTCCACACTGAACAAGCCCATTCGCGAGCAGGCGAGGAGAACATCTGGGCTCCTTCAGAAGCCAGAGCTGCGTGGAAGGGAGCAGCATGATGCTCCCGTGGAGCCGGGCCAGCAGGCCGCCCTGCTTTCACCCAGCGACCTTCTACCATGTGCTAAGGGATTTCATCACAGAGACGGCTCCCTCCTGACCCTGCCCGGCACACATGGTGGCAAGGGCTGGTCCCACCATGGCTGGCTGGGGGATGGCAGGCCCACACTCTCTCCGGGCCTCAGTCTGTTCATCAAAACAAAAAAAAACACACAGCAGAAACAGGAACCCCTGCGGTGTCTGCCTTGTAGGCCTGGGGTAAAGGGGAATGAGTCAGTAAAAGACAGAAGGCATTGAGATATATACAAATGATTCAAAAGAAAGATGCAGGGCCAGCTGACTGGTGTGGCTCAGTGGTTGAGCATTGACCTATGAACCAGGAGGTCATGGTTTGATTCTGAATCAGGGCACATTCTGGGTTGTGGGCTCGATCTCCAGTGAGGGGCATGCAGGAGGCAGCCGATCAATGATTCTGTCTCATCATTGATGTTTCTCTCTCTCTTTCCCTCTCCCTTCCTCTCTG
>NW_005871750.1:146978-178477 GCF_000147115.1 Myotis lucifugus | reverse complement strand
GGGCTGATGCTGTTTTCAGGCTGCCACATCCCTTCAAGGGAGGGGGTCCTGCTGAGGTGCCTGGCCCAGCCTGGGTGAGGGGCTGATGGCTGTTTGCAGGCTGGCCACAGCCCCTTCAGGGTGGGGGGTCCCGCTGGGGTGCCTGGCCAGCCTGGGTGAGGGGCTGATGGCTGTTTGCAGGCTGGCCATGGCCCCCAGACACCAAGCTCCCAGTGGAGGTTGGCTGGAAGCAGGTATCTGGGATTTATTTATCTTCTATAATTGAAACTTTGTTGCCTTGAGTGGAGCCCACAGCTGGCCAGGCGGGGTCTTGGCTTCCTCCATTGCTGGGGACAACCAAACCTCCTGTTTGCTCCAGCTTGGTGGCTGCCGGCTGACATCTTGGTTGGGTTCATTTGCATATAGTCGCTCTGATTGGCTTGTGGGCGTGGCTTGTGAGTGTAGTGGAGGTATGGTCAATTTGCATGTTTCTCTCTCTCTCTCTCTCTCTCTCTATATATATATATATATAAAATCACACACACACACACACACACACACACACACGATGTAGGGCTAGATGAGGTTGGAAGGGAAAGGCGTTCTGCACTCCTGTGGCTTAAAATAACCAAGACCCACAGACGAGGGCCTTTCGTCATTTTCCAGGCACGGGGTTGAACTGAGTCAGTGTTCTCCAAACCTCATAATTTGTTTTCCAATACACTTTCGCATCCCCACAAAAGAGTGACCCAGGAAGAGTGCTGCTCACATTCCAGGCACATCCGTGCTGGCCTTCCGCAGTGCACGCTCGCCTCTCCTGCCTGTGCTCATGCTGTTGCTTCAGTCTGGTTGCCCTTCCCCTTTCTCTGTGGACTGAAATCCTATCATTCATCCCAACCCAGCTCAAGTGCCACTTGTACGAGGGGCCTTTCCTGATGTTCTCAATGAAAAGAACCCATTCCTTGCTCCCTTTTCCCACATCACATAATTTTTATGCAATATAATAAGTGCAATAGGATGCAACACCAATCAGTGTTTCTCACGCTGGAGGGTCACCTCCTACTAGTAGGCTATGAAATCAAAGTGATAGGTTGCTAGCAACATTACAAAAATAAAACAGTAGAAAGGAATAGAAAATATCAGAGTTAATGGCAGGACTTTTGGTTTTGTATGCATAATAATTGTGTGTGCCTGTGCACACGTGCACACTCATGCTCTTGGACTTGGTCACAACATAAAATTATTTTATTTATTTATTTATTTTTGGTTAATCCACTCCTGAGGCTGTTTTTCCATTGATTTTTAGAGAGAGGGTAGAAGGGAAGGGAAGAGACAGAGAGAGAGAAACATCTATGTGAGAGAGACATAGGGATTGATTGCCTCCCATATGCACCCTGATCAGGGCCAGGAATCGAGCTGCAACCCAGGTATGTACCCTTGATCAGAACTGAACCCAGGACCCTTCAGTCCACGGGCCAACGCTCTATCCACTGAGCAAAACCAGCTAGGACATAAAATTATTTTTTAACAAGAGTTGAGCCACAAAAATATCTGAAAGCCACAGCATTAACTGTAGGCTCCTGAAGGGCAGGGACCAAGCCAGGTTTACTTCTGTGTTCCCAGAACTTTGCACAAAGTATGGCACATAGCAGATACTCAGTAAACATTCACTGAAGGGAACTGAAAATCCAGTAGCCCAGACTAGTGTGTTTATTAAGATATTCCAGGTGCACAAGTCATCTATAAACCCCCATGTTCAGCCACAACGTCCAAGGCCCCGTTCAGGCACAGGACCCACCCAGCAGGATGGCAGCCACCCAGTGGGGACTTCAAGATCAAGGTTGTTGGGTGTGGGTGGAAAAGAGCAATATGGCTTAGTCCAGGCTCACCCAGGACCCTCTTTCAAGACTCTACTTTCAGCTTCTATAAAATGGGAACAATGATGCCAGCATCCCCCATCCCCCAAGAAGAGAACACAGTGAGGAAAGGCCTAGAGTTCATCTGGTCCTCCTCTTTACGTCGAGTTTGCTGAGGACTAACATACAAGCACACACTTATACACATTTACACACATACACACAATTCACACAGAAACACACTCACAGACACACACGCATGCACGCACACATGCTACTCTTCATTTCAGAGGTGGGAACATGAGGGCCCAGTAAGGGCAAGTGATTGCTCACGGTCACATCGCACATTGGTGGCATCCTAGAGCTGGGAATAGAACCATGTCCCTTGGTTCCCAGACCACAGTGAAGAGGGCACAAATGATGCATTAAACAGAAAAATGCTTAGAGAACCGTGGACAGTCCCTTTCCAGAGTGAGGGGTCGTGTCAAGGCCCCACTCCAGGATCTGCAGAGACAAGAGGCCACAGTGGCTAACGTGTCTCTTTCCTCCCAGGCTGCCTCTGGGTTTCTGGCCATCCCCAGCCGTCAGTCCCCCAGGGCCACCTATGCCAGCATAGCACCCTGCCCAGCTTTGTAAAGCTGGAGGGAACCCATGTCATGTGAAAGCATGAGCTTGGAGGCAGACAGATGGCTGTAACTTCGTCCCAACAATCCATGAACCACTTTCTTAACCCCTCTGGGCCCTGGACCCTCATCTGGTAACCAAGGTTACTGCTCTCCACTTCACGGTTCATAGATGATTAAATGAGGCAAGGTAAGTTAAGTACCTGCTAAGTATGTGTAAACATTAGTTCCTTCCTTTCCCCTTCTCCCTTGAAACCTTTCATTTTATCCTCAGAGATTTCTTCCAAATAAAAACAAAACACCTCTGACCATCTTCTGCTTTAGCACCTCCGATGTCCCTACACTCAGAGAATAAAGACCAAACTCCCAGCCCAACACTCAGAATGGGTTGGATCCTATTTCTTTATCTCTTCAGCCCTTTTGTCCATCAATGGGATGGTCCAATCACCTATCACTTGGGATCACAGATTTTGCTGAGAATGAACACACATACACAGAGCACACAATTACACACCCAGCACTCTCTCCTCAGACTTGCCTGCCCCATATCCTCCTTTCAAAACCCTATCCCTAAAGCAGACGCTTGTGGTTGGAATTAGTCAGCCTGTGTGTTAGATTCCAGAGCTCAATGAACTTCACACTGTGTAATCGCTCCTCCGGAGCCTGCCTGTCTTTCTCATGATATCGTGAGCGACTGTTTCCCTGGCTGCCTTGAACTTGAAGTAAGCCATCACTCCTGCTTCAGCTAGGAAGGCCTGCAGTGGCGCCTGGGACACCTCACCTCTCTCCTCTTGGAGGCCCCACTGCAAAGCCCATCTCCTCTACGCAGCAACCCCCACCATCCCACCCTCTGGGCATCCAGTGCCTGGTAAATAAAACTCTGTGGGGGGCCAAGCCCTCACCCCACCCAGCTCCCACACACAGAAGCTTTGTCTGAGCTGCTGATGCATAATACATGGGCGCAGGCCCGGACCAGCCGCGCGCCCATCTTGGACAACAGGCCCGTCACTAAGAGGCTGTGAGGGACACAGCCAGGACACAATGTGCTCCAGTCAGAACTGAGGGCAGTGGAGAAAGGGCCTGCTGGGACCCTGGAACCGGCCCCTCCTCCAGTGCACAGTACAGAGGGGGAGGGGAAGGCGGTCCCCAGAGGCCCCACAGGCGGGTGGGGGTGGTGTCCTGAAATCCTCCCAGCCACTTTCCAGTGCAGCCTCAGGCCACGTCCCTGACTCTCAGGCTTAGCTGCTTCTCCCCTGTGAGCCATGGAGAGTCCTCCAGGACCCCTCCTTGGCATGGTCCCCATGTTCCTTCTTTAAGAGTTACTCCAGCAAGTGTTTCTACCTGTCAGGGTCTAATATGCTCCATGGGATCTTGGCTCCTTGATCTTGGCGGGACCAGAGGCCCCTCAACTACCCACACTCATTTGTCAGTGGGAAAACCATGTGGGCAGAACAGAATAAGAAAGGGGTGTATGAACCACCTGCTATACTTCCTAAAACAAGCTATGCACAATTTTATGTGATAAAACAACACCCTTTCTCTTGCAGGATCTTTAAGTAGGATAAATCCAGATGCAGCCCATTTCTATATATGCAGAATTGGGGAACTATGTGCACAGTTGATTTAGCAATAAGGATCTGGGCGATTTCGTGTTCTAGCCACCATGCAAACACACTAAAGATGTGTTCAGAGATTCTCGCCGGCACAGATTCTCATTCAGGAGGTCTGGGCAAGGACCCAGGAATCAGCATTTTAACAAGCACCTAAGAGATTCCAATGTAGGTGGCCCACAGATTATACTTTAAGACACAGTGGTTAATGAAAATTATACGTTTCAAATATACAAGTAAGTGCCACACACTGGTGGCTCACTGAACAACGCACAACAAACTAAATCAATAATGATGAAGCTAAACTCACAGAAATTTATAATGGAAAAGCAGGAGCAGTAGTAACTGAATATTGGAACAAACTCAAGATGACAAGGATGACCTTAGCTGGTTTGGCTCAGTGGATAGAGCATCAACCTGTGGACTGAAGGGTCCTGGGTTCGATTCCGGTCAAGGGCACATGCCTGGGTAGCAGGCTCGATCTCCAGTAGGAGGCTTGTAGGAGGCAGCTGATCAATGATTCTCTCTCATCATTGATGTTTCTATCTCTCTCTCCCACTCACTTCCTCTCTGAAATCAATAAAAAATCTACACTAATAAAAGACAAAGATGCTAATTGACTGTACCTCTGCTACGCCCATCAGCCAATCAGAAGAGTATGCAAATTAACCCAACAAAGATGGCCGTTAAATTTGCATACTGCAGGTGGGGTGGGCAGCACGAGACACTGCCCCCAGGACCAGGCTCTCGGATCCATGACCCGGCGAGGCGGGGCCAGCAGCGCCCCACGCTGACCGCGGGATCCGGGCCCCGGATCCATGACCCAGAGAGGCAGGACCGGCAGTGCCCGATGCTGACCGCGGGATTTGGGCCTTGGATTCCTGACCTGGGGACCGGGCGAGGGAGCAAAGTGGCGGAGAAGAGAGAGAGCCTAGGCGGCAGAGAAGGGAGGGAGCCGAGGGCAAAGTGGTGAAGGGAGGGAGCGAGGCAGCGGAGAAGGGAGCGAAGCCCGCCTCGGTGGGCTTCGCTCCCTTCTCTGCTTAGCTCTGGTCTCAGGAAGCCCTATTCTTGCAGGAATAGGCCCGAGGAAGCCCTATTCTTGCAGGAATCTTCCTGCAACGGGCCTCTAGTATATATATTTTTTAAAAAGATGGCACAGATGGCAGAGTCCTTACTGAGAATTTTGGGAGTTCTAGCAATCTATACAGGTGCACACAGGAAGAGCTTTGCCAGGGACTGCAAAGGCACCAGCCATCTTCATAGAATACTGATTTCAAGACCCCAATAAATTCTAGGGATTATTAATTTGGGTTTATAAATACCATAATTTGCTAATCCTTGTTTGATACAGAAGGATATTTGTAAGCAGCCTTTGGTTGTGTATTACAATAAAAAAAATCTGTGGAATCATGCTTCATTGGCTCTTGAAAATCCAAGGAAGGGCTTGTAATTCTGAATCTGTTCTCAGTCCTTCAGGGAGAGCCTTGCCACCCACTATGGGACTGAAGACTTGTCCTTCACGATTTATAGCCTTCCCCTTCTTTTACCTGTAACATCCCTCAGGTGGAAACATGGACATGGGGGTGAGTCACACTAGATGATGGAGCAACGAGAGAAGGAACCTGGGCTGCTAACCCCTTTGAAAAGAAGAGCCACCTTAACAGTCTGGACACACATCTAGACTATGAGATGTGAGACAAAAGTAAACTTTAGTTTTGTTCATGCCACTTTGGGTCTTTATTAGAGCAATCCAAGCCATGTCCTAACTAAAGCACTTTTTCATAACCCTGAGGTAGGGGGAGAGGTTAAAGGGGTTTGATCTTTGATTTTGAGAGGCCCGTTCAGATAAAGCATACAAGCTAGACTTAAGGTGTCTGTACCTGCCTCTTCTGGAGTTCCTGGGGAAGAAGAGAAAGCAGCAGGTTTCTCTGAAGGGTTGTCAGGAGTTTGGGTTAAGTTGGGAATTGGAGTCCCATGTCATGCTAAATGTGGCCACACTAATCCTTTGTGCACTCCCAGGGGTCTTCAATGGCTCTGACATTTTACCTGGGTAAGAGATGCCAGGAAAGCTATTCCAGGCCTCAAAGAATCAGAAGTGGGGAAGCTGGGGTCAGTTATAAACCAACAAATGCCATCTGTCTCTCCCCAAATGCTGGGAACGCCAAGGTTATAGATCTGTAGAGCTGGAAGGATCCTGAAGATCTTCCATTCGCACTCCTCACTGACAGGGAAAAACTCTGAGGTTTGAGGAGGGGAAGTCATGTGTTCAAGCTTGGTTAGAGAGCAAATTATCAGCAGGCCAGGACTTGAACCCAGGTCTCCTAGTCTCACCCAGTTCAGTGCTTTTTCTAGACTTTGTGCTCCAACTGCTGGAACTTAGAGGTATGCAAATCTTACCAAACAACCTTCCCTCACCCCAACAGCTCTCCTGCCCACCCCAGACTTCATGGCACACACTCCTACAGCATCCATTCCAGTATTTGAGGGCTCTCTTGCAGCACTAGGCACTTCTCATTTCCCTACTCTATCCTGTTTATCCTGTTCTCTCTTCTCTCTCTCCTCTCTCCTCTCTCTCTCTCTCTCTCTCTCTCTCTCTCTTTCTCTCTCTCTCTCTCTCACACACACACACACACCCTAATAAGTAAATGGAGTTACTTACAGCTGAACTGTCATTATGATCATCATTTCAAAGTCTATGCACAAAGAACTTCATAGAAAATAAGAACTTGGTAAGTGTGATGCCCATCTTTATTCCTCATGTTGGTCCTTGTCAATATCTATATGTGTCTGCATCGAGAGCCTTTAAGACCTTCATTCATTTTGTCTCATTATACCTATTCCTGGGAATCAACCACAATAAACAATGATCATGGTGGACACATTTCACATATAAGGATATTTCTTTAAAAGTAGAAAGTTAGGCCCCACCAATGTGGCTCAGTGGTTGAGCGTCCACCTAGGAACCAGGAGGTCATGGTTCAATTCCCGATCAGGGCAAATGTCTGAGTTGCGGGCTCAGTCTCCAGTGGGAGGCATACAGGAGGTAGCCGATCAATGATTCTCTCTCATCATTGATGTTTCTGTCTCTCTCTCCCACTCCCTTCCTCTCTGAAATCAATAAAAAAATATATTTTTTAAAGTAGAAAGTTGGACTCATCTAAATGCCCAATAATAAGAGGCTAATAAAATCAAATACGTTTATGTTCTTATGACAGGCTATGTTATACTAGCATAAAAATCATGCTTTTGAAGCATATCCAGATTTAATCAAATCTAATTCAATATAGGACTGACCTTTATTTTATGCTCTTCTGAGAAAGAAAAACATGTAATAATTAACTATGACATGCTATCAATTGAAGATATATCCCAATTTCAGAGGTCACAAGATGTGAAATATAGCATAAATAATATCATGGGGAAATGCTCCTTATACAATGTTATAATATTAAATGCAAAAGATAGGGTATACTATACATACTCATAGAAAAGAAACACAGTGAGAGGTAAAGCATCAAAACACAAAGGGTGGTATCTTGGGAGGGTAGGATAAAGGGTGATATTTTCTTTCCATCTTCGCATGTTTTTATTTTCCAAATTTCCAGAATAAACATGTCATTTTTATAATGTGAAAAAGATATCCCTTCAAAAATAAATATGAAAGTGAATGAGGGGAACAGGTAAAACCATGCTCCACATGAGCATGTCTGCAGACATGAGCTGGATCCCAGAGCCGCACTCGGGCTGCTGTGCTCCCTTGTGCTGAAGACCCACAGCTGGCTTCACTTCGTTGTTGTTCGGTACAGGAATGTTTCCCAATGTTCTGCTAACACAAATAGATCCTTGTACAAAATGCCTCTTTTATTTTCTCTCTTGGGCTATTTCCTTGGCCGCTTCCAGGGTGTGGATGGAAGGTGCTACCTGACATCTCTGGGTGCTGGCATCTCCATGAGTTGGAGTCAAGGGGTAGGGTGGTTCTAAGGCCCATTTTCACTCTGATGTTTGTTTCTACATGTGAACATTCTGGACTGACCTGATGCCATGTTGGCCTCCCAGGCCCACCTGACTGAACCTGAAATGTTTTGGCTGCTGAGCAGATCATCGTACTCTGTACGGTGATAAGCCATTCTAATCAGTGGAACAAAACTTCAGTTCTTTGAGAAATGGGACCCTGGGAGAGATGTACCCTCTGGTATAGAAGATGGGCGCAGGATCTAGTCTGAGACCAGCATTCCACAAACAGAAGTTAAAGGCTCAGGGTGCTTATTGGGGAGGGGGAGGAAGGATGGGAAGATAGGAAGAGGTGTATGGGGTGGGGGTGGTGGATGAAGGAAATGCAGAAGAACATGACACCAAAGGAAAGGGCATGGGAGAGGAGACCCGGGGCATGGGAGACAGCCTTCTCCAGAGAAAGCAGAAAGCTTGAATCAAGGACTCCTGCCTGCGGAACCAGGGAAATGCCAATCTCTACCATCTTTGGCTGCCATACAAACTCCCTGGAGGCATTGAATATGTAGGAAAAAATCCAGGAGGAGGTGGGAGTTGAGCAGAGCGGTGTGAAGATGGAGGATTCTTACATGGATCCACATCCACGTGAGGATGTGCCCCGGTCGTGCCCAGGCCCAGCAGCCCCAAGGGACCAGCCAACATTCAGGAACTGTCAAGAGCATTGGACTGGGATGAACAGACTAAGGTTTGAAGAGTGACTCTTTCAAGTAACCTTCTATCTCGTGCCCTCCAGTGCTCAGTTTCAGGAAATAAACCCAGTGATCTGTAATGTCCCTTCTGATTTCAACATCTTAAGGGGCCAGAAGAGATGACAGTCAAGTCACTTGTGTTTTGTAAATTTATTTTAAAATAATAATTGTATATATGTAAGGTATGAAAATTATTTGATCTACATATAACAGTGAAGTGATTACTGCAGTCTAGCTCAGTAACGTATCATTTCCTCACATAGCTCCCATTTTTGTGTGTGTGGTGAGAGACCTGAATCGACTTTTTAAGCAAATTGCCAGTGTTCATTACAGTATATTAGTTACCGTCATCATGCTCTTCATTTGACCTCTAGACTTATTCATCTTACGTAACTGCAACTGTGTGCCCTTTGACCAACATTTCCACATTTCCCCCACCTCCCAGCCCGTGGTAACCACCGTTCTGCTTCTGTGTATTCAGCTTTTTTAGATTCCACATATACGTGAGATCATGCAGGTTTTGTCTATGTCTGGCTTATCTTCCAATTTCATCCATGGTGTTGCAAATGGCAGGATGTCCTTTTTAAAAGCTGAATAACATTTCATTGTGTATACACTGCATTTTCTTTTCTTTTTTTAAAAAAAGACACGTTTGTTTGTTTTGTTTTGTTAATCCTCACCTGAGGATATTTTTCTATTGATTTTTAGAGAGAATGGAAGGGAGGGGAAGAGACAGAAACATCGATGTGAGAGAGAGGCATCGATTGGTTGCCTCCCACATGTACCTTGACTAGGGCCGGGGATCGAGCCTGCAACCCAGGCATGTGCCCTTGACTGGACTCAGACTCAGGACCCTTCAGTATGTGGGTCGACACTCTATCCACTAAGCCAAACCAGTTAGGGCTGCGTTTTCTTTATCAATTTATCCATTGACAGACACATATGTGTCGTTTCCGTATCTTGGCTATTTGAATAATGCTGCAACGGACATGGATGCAGATAGCTCTTTGAGATACTGATTTCACTTCTTTTGGATATATTCCCAGAAGTGGAATTGCGGGATCATACGAGAGTTCTAGTTTTAGTTTTCTGAGGAACTTCCATACTGTTTTTCATAATGGTTGCACCACTTTACATTCCCACCAACAATGTACAAGGGTTCCCTTTTCTTCATGTCCTTGCCAACAATAACCTATTTTTCAAATCATAACCATCCTGATGGGTGTGGGGAAATAGCTCATTGCGGTTTTGTGTGCATTTCCTTGATGATTAGTGATGCTGTGCACCTTTTCATATGCCTGTTGGCCATTTGTATATCTTCTTTGGGAACAAAGTCTAGGCAAATCTTTTGCCCATTCTTTGAGTTTTTTGTTTTTTGCTATTGAGTTGTGCGAGTTCCTTTTATATTTTGGATATTAACTCCTGTTCAGATATATGGTTTGGAGGAATGTTCTCTGTAGAAAACCATTTTGTAGATGGTTTCCCTTGCTGTGCAGACTTTTTAGTTTGATGTAGTCCCACTTGTTTATTTTTGCTTTTGTTGCCGGAGCTTTTGGTGTCATCCAAAAAAATCAGTGCCAAGGCCAATGTCAAGGAGCTTACTGCCTATGTTTTCTTCTAGGAGTTTTATGCTTTCACATCTTATATTTAAGTCTTTAATCATTTTTGAATTAATTTCTGTGTGTGCTATAAGATAAGGATCCATTCTTCTGCATGTGGATATCCAGTTTTCCCAGCACCATTTATTGAAGAGCCTGTGTCCTTTCCCCATCATGCATTTGTGGTGACCTTACAGAAAATTAGTTGACTATGTATCTTGGGTTTATTTCTGAGCTCAAGTCACTCATTTTATTCATCAAACAATTACTGAGCATTTGACTTGTGTGAGGCACAGCATTAGGACCACAGGAGCTGCACAGAGGAAGGGGAGGAGGGAACCACACTTCTAGCACATTTACTAGTTGTCAGGCATGGAGCTACCCTATTCCTAGTGACAATCCTAGGAGGCAGGCATTATTTTCCCGATCCGACAGGCAACAACACTGCGGCTCAGGCCTGTTAGGTCATCTGCCCAAGGTCACAGTGGTTGAGTCGAGAGGCCAACCCAAGTTAACTCACTGGGCCTCAGCTTCCCTCTGAGAAAAAGAGCACCGCTTTTGCCTTCAAAGAACCCACAATCCAATGAGTGTTTGAGTTAGATAACTACGAGTTTGAGTAAGAGTCAGAACAATGCCTGATTGAGGAGGACAGAGCGATGGGGAAGGAGTTGAGGAAAATCTGGCCTGGGAGTCTGCCTGGGCTTGACTCAGATTCCAGATTTGAGTGCAGAACCAGGGGCGAGAGAGGAAACAGCACAAACAAAGGCATGAATGGAGAGAGGGTAAAGTTCATGGGCCATCGGGGAAAGAGCAAGGAGTCTGTTGTTGCTGGAACAAGGGAGTCTGGAGATCAGCGTGGGAAACAAGCCCCAGAGGATGTGTGGGGCCAGCAGCAAGGGGTCCTGGATGTCCAATTAGGAGCAGCAGTGAAGGGGCGCACCGGGACCTAAGGCAGCCCCCAGCCCTTCCTGCCCAGGCTCGTGAGGAAAACGCAGAACCTCAGGGTGGCAATGGCGCAGCACTTGCTCTGTAAACCAGGCACTGGAGACCCCACGCCATCCTGCGGAGCCCCAGCAACTCTTACAAGCTACATCCCACATTTCCTGGGGGCTCCTGGCTGGGGCCAGAGGACTGCAGCTCCCTGAGGATAGCACTCCTTTCGGACAGATATTCAATACCTACCCAGGAAGAGGTGCTCCATAAATATTCACCTAGTTCCGTGGTCGGCAAACCGTGGCTCGCGAGCCACATGCGGCTCTTTGGCCCCTTCAGTGTGGCTCTTCCACAAAATACCACGTGCGGGCGCACACGTACAGTGCGATTGAAACTTCGTGGCCCATGCGCAGAAGTCGGTATTTTGTGGAAGAGCCGGTATTTTGTGGAAGAGCCACACTGAAGGGGCCAAAGAGCTACATGTGGCTCTCGAGCCACGGTTTGCCGAGCTGCAGTTTGCCGACCACTGACCTAGTTAATTCTGAATAACAAATGAAATCGTCACCACATTCGTTTTTCTCTCCGTGCCAGAGTCTGTGGCCTGGTTTCTACCAAGAAAACTGGGAGGTGGAAGGGAGCGGCTGGTTGCACAATTACAGGGCCCCTGGGATGGGCTAGCTGGCCGTCTGGATGACTCATACGGATTCCGGGTCCAGCCAGTGTACTGGACGGACCTCTTCGCACTCCCCGCCCCATTCCATCCTGTCTGCCATCACTGCCAGTGACGAGGCCCAAAAGGCCCATCCACACGGCGTGTGGCGAAAGGCAGGTCTCCAGCCCCATGTCCTCATCGCCTGACCCCAGCTCACCCCAGGGCAGCCGAGCAGCAGCCTCCACCAGCAGCTTTTATGCCTTTGCTTAAGTCACACAGACGCTCTGGGAAATGAACAGTAGTGAGGGGGCCAGTGGCCAGAACAGCGGGCCCAGGACTGGCATCGGGAAGAGCTGGGAGGCCAGCAGCGAAGAGGAGAGGAAGACCCCAGTGACTTCCAACCCCACATCTTCCCCATCTGCAAGGAAATCTTCCATCGCAGGCGGTCCAGCTGCTCTTGTGTTGGGCAGCTGCCAGGCGGGAGGCAAGGCCAGGCCCCCGAGTTCAGAGATTTCCCTTCCTTTTCCTCTCCATCACCCCTGCTCTGGTTCAGGCTCTCATTACCTCCTGCCGAGATGCCTGATGTGGGCCACAAACTGATCCCCTGTCCCGGAGCTCACGCAGCCAGGACCCTCTTCTTATATATCGGCCCCGTGGGGGAAGGAAGAAAGACGGTGCCTGCGGGCCTGGTGTGACCCTATTCACAGGTCCTCTCTCCCCTTTGGAAGCAAGAGCTCGAAACAGGGGACGCTGAATGACGAGGACATAGTACATACGCCCCGCAGCACGGCTGTGCCCGGTCCTCAAAGGCCCCACACTCAGGTCATTCCTGCGGCCACGGTTCCTTTCCGCTCTCCCTGCCCCGTCTGCTCACACCCTAAGCCTGCAACGCCCGCTGCAAGGCTGTTACTGCAAGTCCATTTCCTCTCTGCTGCCCTTGAGGACGGGGCCTGAGTTTGAGTTCTCTACATGCCTGGCACTGAATAGGAGTTTGAGTAAATAACTCCTTGTCACAATGCTTGTGAATGGTTGGATGGAGGGCTGGAATGGTGGACACGGGAGGCAGATGATGATGGTGAGGATGAGGAGGAGGATGAAGAATCCCAAGGCCTCTCCCGGAGCCCCTTCACTCCCACTGTGGGAAGTATGGGAGAGGGCATGGGCACAGGCATGGGCACGGGCATGTGGGAGTCTGGACAAAGCCTTGAGGTTCCAAGAACAAAGCCTTGAGGCTCCAACCATTCAGGATTCAAACATTCTGGTTCCTGGGGGCATTCCCTCCCTGGGAGAGGAGGAACTGGGGGACAGAGGGGAGATGTTCCCTGACCTTTGATCTTCAGATTCTGCTCCAAAATCCCTTCACTGCACAAAGAGCCAAATCCTTGAAAAACAGAAATGCACCAACACACACACACACACACACACACACACACACACACACACACACACATACACACACACGGAGAGAGCTGAGCCCCCGCCAGCCTGCGGTCAGCATGCACAGATGGGCCTGGCCAGGGGAGCTGTCCCCAAGGCCGAAGGCTTCCAGGAACCAGAGCGTGGGGGAGGGAGAACCTGCCTTGCTGGCCTTTTTCCCAGGGGCCTGGAAACTGTAACTACTGCCCCTCAGGTCTGGCCGTGGGCAGCCAGCCACAGGAGGCCAGACCTTGCTCGCTCCCCCCTTGAGCACTGCCTGCCTCTGACTGCTAGCTCTGGGCCTGCAGTGGTCGGGGTGAGGCCACCAGGCCTGGTTTCGGTTGCCTCCATCCCAGGGAAGGGAAACCCTGGCCCAGGGGCCGGTTGCAGGAAGAGTGTGATAAGTCCTCTTGCAAGGGCAGCACTGCACCCCTTCCCTAGTTGTAGGCCAGTAGCTGCAGCTGAGCCCTAGGGTGGCCTCTGTGCACACACGGTCCTTCATTCCCAAGCCCCAACTTCATGAGATGCTAGGCTGGAAGGCATTTTTTTCTTTGTTGTTGTTGTTTTTTTTTTTAATATTTTTATTGATCTTTAGAGAGAAAGGGAGGAGAGAGAGAGAAACTTCGATATGAAAGTGAAACATCGATTGACTGCCTCCTGTACACCTCCTACCAGGGATTGAGCCCGAAATGCAGGCATGTGCCCTGGCATGGGACAGAGATGGCACATGTAGATGCTCTGATCCCACCCAACCCACCTAGCCACACTGGCCAGGGCCAAGGCATTTGGTTTTGACTGAAAGATGATAAAGACCCTAGGGTTTCAGGAAAGGCAGGGACAAAAACATCATGTCTGTTCCCAGAGACTAAGCCTGACAACCCTTAGGGGAAGGCTGGAAGTGACAGCCAGAGATGCACTTTTTGGAGAGACTCAGGCGGGTTCTATGGGCCCTCCCCTTGAGTCTGGGATAGAAGTGACCTGTGTGATTCTGGGACTAGGTCATAGAGGTCATGCTTCTTCTGCCTTGCTCGCTGGAACACTTGCTCCAAGTCATCCTGCAAGAAATCTGACTGCTCAGAGGCTGCCATGCCGCCAGGAAGCCCAGGCCACACAGAGATGGCACATGTAGATGCTCTGATCCACAGCCCAGCTGTGCCCTGCCTTCAAATCAACCCAGTCCAGGCACTAGACATGAGAGTGAAGAAACTTCTGGAAGATTCCACCTCTCAGATGTTCAAATCACTTCCTAACCATTTGCGTTTTCTTAGCTGGGACTCCAGACGTTGTGAAACGGAGTCAAGCTATCCTGGTGTGCCCTGTCTGCATGCCTGACCCACAACAGCCAGGCGGCCCTTGCCAGCCCCTCTACCTGCTCCAAAGGCCCAATACTGTCTCCAGCCTGGTGAGCAAGGGAGAATGCCAAGAGGGGATCGGGATGTTTGGGGAAGGCGTCTCCCTGTGGTGTCCTTTCTGTGGCTCTGAATTAATCCAAATTGATGGAGGACATACAGGGCACCTACAAAACCCCTGCTCCGTGCCAGCAGCTCCAGGGGATGCCAAGAACGCCTTCCTGCCCGGCCCTCTGTGCTCAAGGAACTCACTCTCTACCCGGAGCCAGACTGGCGCTGACCAGAGATACTGGGGACAATGTCACCCCATGTCCAGTTTTGGTCCAGACATTTCTGTGTCTGTCCCAGTTTCAAATATTCTGCCACACTCATCCATGAGCTATCAAAGCATCTCTGTCATTTCACTGTTTCTATATCCAAACTGCATTTTCTACATGGCCTCTTCCACCCAGAAGCCGTGCAAAAATCCTGCAGACCATGAGCCAGAATTTGGGGTATGGAAAATGTTTACTTTACGAAAAGCGACTGATGAACAACTGTTCTGTTCAGTTCAACACAATAGACGCCTACAGCCTGTCGCCCGCGTGTAAGGCCCTGTGCTGGGCTCTGCGGGGCGATTGAGCCATGGAATCCCAGAGCTGGAAGGACCTCATCCACGCTGCTGAATCCAGAGGCCAAGGCCTCACACTTGCCCTCTGGACGGCGGTTGGTGCAGTGACCACTCCCTCTTCCTTGACCTTCCCTTGGCCACACCTTCTCTGAGGGCTGTTCCCCTTCTCAGTCTCAGCCACGGAGAGCTTCTAGCTCTCGCCCAGCCACTCTCACTTCAACACCCACCCCCATTGGGCCAACCCCACCTCAGAGATTCTGATTCACCTCTTCTTTGCCTGACGTCATCCACACTCCCGGACCTAAATGCCATCTCCAAGCTGGTGGCTCCGACATTTCCACCCCCAGCCTGGGTCTCTTTTCTGAGCTTCATATCCGTTCATTTGGATTCTCCCCAACATCTCCGACCTCGCATGCCGGGCACTAACTACTGATCCTTTCCCCACCCCAATCTGCCACCATGACTCCCAGCAAATGGGACTTTCGTCCACTCGGCTGCACATCTCACAACCTAGGTCTCGCCATCTCCCTTCACTTTTCAGTCTAAGAGCATCTGTATTTTCCAAAGAACTTTTACACAGTTATAACCATGGTGTGCATACAGCTTTGTAAGCCACCTTCTTCACTTAGCAGGAACATTCTCCCACTTTGGGATGGCATGTCGGTAGGAGTTTTAACAGCAGCAGAATGTTCCCTGGAACAAATGCTGCCTAATTTACTGAGCCAGTCCCTTGTGGTGAGGCCTTTATTTTGCTTCCATGTTTCAATTGCTACAAATAACGTGCGATGAGCATCTTTGTGCACAGAGCCTTCCCTGCCTTTAGATTATCTCCTTTGGACACCGTCCAGGAGTGGGATGACTAGGCCACAGGATAGGGACATTTTTATAACTTGTGATGCACGATGCCAAATTGCTCTCCAGAAGGGTGATATTCCTTTACTTTTATGTGTCTTTGATAATGGCTTATACAACTTTGGGATATGCCACCTAGGATTCTCGGGACAGTCCTGGGCACCTGGGAATTTGGAGTTTTTCCTTTTTTTTTTTTATTAAGAGGAGGGGGACGGGAAAGGCATTGGCAAGGTTAGTCCTAAGGGCTTTTTAAAAATATATATTTTTATTGATTTTCTTAGAGAGAGAGAGGAAGGGAGAGGGATAGAGAGATAAAAACATCGATGAGAGAAATATTGATCTGCCGCCTCCTGCATATTCCTCACTGGGGATCGAGCCCACAACCCAGGCATGTGCCCTGATCGGGAACCGAACCAGTGATCTCCGCTGAGCCACACCAGTCAGACTCTTTTTTTAAAAGACTTCTTAAAATTTTGCTTAATCTTCTCCTAATTATCAATGTAATAAATGTACATTATAGAAAGCCAAACACGGAATTGTGTAACCAAATAAAAGAAAAGCACCTATAATTCCACCTTTCCAGAGTTCCCAGATGACATGCTTTCTGAGTGTCAGATGCTGGCATGAGGAGCTCAGGCTGAATGTGAGGTTGTTGTTTTCATCACGGCATGTACATGCTTAGACCCTGGCCTTCCCATGATGCTCCCTGAAAAGGGCAAGCACATGTTCTAGTTACACTACTGAGATCAAATCCCACACTTCACCACCACGTTTAACAAAAAATAATAACCATTTGCCCTAACCGGTTTGGCTCAGTGGATAGAGCGTCGGCCTGCAGACTGAAGGGTCCCAGGTTCGATTCCGGTCAAGGGCATGTACCTTGGTTGTGGGCACATCCCCAGTAGAGGGTGCGCAGGAGGCAGCTGATCGATGTTTCTAACTCTCTATCCCCTCTCCTGTCCTCTCTGTAAAAAATCAATAAAATATATATTTTAAAAATCTTTAAAAAAAATAACCATTTGCCCGGCCGGTCTGACTCAGTGGTTGAGCATCAACCTATGAATCAGGATGTCACAATTAGATCCCCAGTCAGGACATATGCCCAGGGTTGCGGGCTCCATCCCCGGTAGGGAGTGTGCAGGAGGCAGCCGATCAATGATTCTCTCTCATCATTGATGTTTCTATCTCTCTCTCCCTCTCCCTTTCTCTCTCTGAAATCAATAAAAACATATTTGTTAAAAATAACCTTTAAACTCCTGGTGTGAAATTCCACATAGAACTGGAAAGGCATCCTTAGGGACATCCTCAGTGAGGGCCTGTCTTTGTTCTTCATTAATAGGGTTGCTCTCCTTCGCCACAATCTAGACAGAATCTTTCAGATATAAGCTTGGTTCTTCCAAGGTGGGGAAGATGGTCTGGGGGTGGGGGAGGCTGGCCATGAAGTGTCAAACTGGTTTCTCGACCTTAGAAGCTGATACCGAAAGCTGCTGGGTACCGAAAGCAGGTCCCAAAATGGTCTGACCCATGGCTAGGGCCCCTGGAATGTGTGTTGAGAGAAGGGAGCACCCAGGGTGACAACACGGAAGAGCAGACCCTGCAAGGATAAAGAGGAACAGTGTGGGTTTCCTGAGGATTACCCAAGCCTGGCTCTGCTGTACAGATGTAAATGAAATTTCATGCTCACAATGCTACTTGTACAAGGAGTTAGCATAGTGACTACTATGATTGGAAACTGAGGGTTTAAAACCATCCAGGACCTCACACCTGGACGGTAGGAAGGGCCAGGACTTGGGCCCCGGCAGGCTGACTCCACAGCAAGGGCTCTTCTTCTGAATCTCCTGGGTGTACGTGTTCCATATGAGCCTCCACAGGAGACCAGCAGCCTTCTGAATTCTATCACACGGCACTCATATCTCCAGGTTCCGTCTACCTTGACCTCCCAACTCAGATCCAGGGTCCCCATGTATATTAGTCTCTAAGGGCTGCCACAACAGAGTGCCAAAGCCTAGATGGCATAAACAACCTCACAGTTCTGGAGGCTGGACATCTAACATCAAGGTGCCAGCAGCTTGGTTTCTGTGGAGGCCTCTCTTCGTGGCTTGCAGACGAAGGTCTTTCACAAGGCCTTTCTTCTGTGTACCACACATTCCTGGTGTCTCTTCCTTTTCTTATAAGGGCATCAGTTCTATGGTATTAGAAGCCCACCCTTATGACCTGGTTTAACCTTAACACCTCCTTAAAGGCCCTGTCTCTAAATACAGTCACATTGGCAGTTATGGCTTCAATATTTGAATTTGGGGGAGACACAATTCAGTCCACAACACCACACCAACCGAACTCTGCTCAGAGAAATGCAGACTCGTGACATCTTCCAGATGACTTTGCACTGTCCGTGCAGCTCATCCTCTATAAAGGCTCCTTTGTCATCATGCCTCCTATGAGCACTATTAACAAGCATATTTTCTCTTAGTAGATTATGATTATTTGGATGGCCAACTTTCACCATCTGTATGTACTCTTCCATTCATTCATTCAGCTCATTCATTCATTTGGTCGGCCACTCAGCTGTCCAGCAACTTATTTAGTAAGCACCTCCTAGGAGCCAGGCACTGTGTTAGCCCTGGGAGCCCAATGGTGCATAGGACAATTCTGCATCCTAACTTGACCATCCTACCCACTGCTCTCTCCTCATTGTGCTCCCTGAGCCCTGGCCACCTGACAGCTCTCACCTCCTATCCTAACAGACCTTTGACAAATCCTCAGTGGGCAGGAGGCTCTTTAACACCTTCCTGCTCAGGGGAAGCAGATGGTGTTAATCCAATGGGGCAACTGCTTCTAGGCAAGAGATTGCAAAGCTGTATGTCCCCTTCTAGGAAAAAAAATTATACACGTCCCAACAGGGGAAATAAATGTGTGCTTGCAAGATTTATACAAGCAGTCTCTCCTTGCTCAGCACACAGGCATGCTTCCATGAAATATTTCTACTAGAGAACAGAAAGGAATCGCCTCTAGGTGTTCTTAGGTTGCTTGTCTTACTGAACCTCCCTTCATGAAACTCCCACCTCCCATCCTTACCCCAAAGGGGGCAATAAAAGGAGGAGACACACCATAGAAGGCAAAACCCTGGGACCCCCACCAACCAGAGCCCTGGGAACCATGGCGATGAGCTGGATCCTGCTTAGCTTGGTACATGATAGGGATAGAGAAGAGTTAAAGACACGCATTATAAAGAGTAGCCAGATCCCTTTGGGGGCTAATCTCTCTCTCAGTGGCCTGGAATTTCTCTAGCAAGGTGAATTAAAACATCTAGGTTAAATGTGTGTGTCCAGGGTCAGACTTAACTTGGGCCAAATATCCCAATCACTGCAATACCCTCCTTGCCTCTCACTGTTCCCTTTCACAGCACCAAGCGTGACCTTAAATGAAAAAACTGACAATATTTTTGTTTTTTGATCATAAAAAAATACATGCCCACGTGATGTTATTAAAACATAAATCTGGTGTTGCTCCCCTGCAGTAAGCAGTCCCTCCCTCACCTGCAGGGTCAAGTCCTTGGCCCTCACGCATTGGATTCTGCTGGCCCTCCTTAGCCTGGGCCCCACCACAGCCCATCCATGCTCCCACTGCCTTTAACTTCCTCATGTTCCCCAAAGCCTTTGTCTCTCTTCTCCAGGCCTTTGCACCTGCCACCTTCCCCGTTCCCTCCACTTTGGTCATTCTTCCCAGCTGTTCACGTGGTCAAATCCTCCTTCAGGACTCTGCTCAGGGCCACTTCCTCAGGCTGACCACCCGGTCCCCCCAGACTGAGTCAGCTGCTCCTCCTCTGGGTCCCCACGTACCTCCCTCATCCTGGCAACCATCACACTGTGCAGCACCAGTGGCCTGGTCAGACCCTGTGCCATGCAGCCCCGCAGTGCCCTTGACTGTAAGTTCCCTGCAGGCCAGACCGTCTGCCGCATTCATCACTTTATCCTTGTGCACACGGGAGTGCTCAGGGATGCTGGCTGGATAAAGCCCTAGTGATAGGCAGGCCCCGCGACCTCTTGGTGCCAGCCTTCCCCACAGTCCTGGAGGCCAAAGGCGGTGTCTCGTTCATTCATTTCTACTTCTTCAGGTTGATAGTGGGCCTGCGGACGGAAAGGTCCGGGTTCGATCCTGGTCAAGGACACATGCCCAGGTTGTGGGCTCGATCCCCAGTAGAGGGCATGCAGGAGGCAACTGGTCAATGATTCTCTCTCATCATTGATGTTTCTATCTCTCTCTCCCTCTCCCTTCCTCTCTGAAATCAATAAAAAAATGTTTTTTAAAAAGTATTCATTGTATTAAGGGGAGGGGCTGTGGAGAAGCATATAGGAAACAGCTTTCTGGATAGATGTTCAGTCTCCACTTGGGTCTGTCAGCTGTTCACACCCACACACTCGCACACCACCATCCCCCTTGATGAAGACACACAACTCCGCAGGGAGTGTCACTGCCTCAAAGGTCAGCAGGGAGGTGTCCTGTCCTTTTTAATTAAAAGTCAGAAGGCAGCTTCCTCCCCACTCATTCCTGTCTCTCCAGGTCATTTCTGGAACTGAGACTCAGCAGGACAGCTCAGAGGGAGGTGTGCTGGGTGTGGAGAAATCGCTGGGTTTGCATCTCTCCCTACCAACCCTCTTCCCTCACTGCATGGTCTTCCTCTGGGGGACCAGGCTGGGGGGCTGGAGGGCCAGGGGTCAGGGGCCCAGCGGCCAGGATCCTTGGGGCTGGGCCAGAGCTGTCCTCAGCTTACTGTTCTCATTTCAAGTCTCCTTTTCTTTTGCATTCCTTCGCCAAAGGCCCAGTTTTAGGGTGCCCCCTTCTTTCTCTGGTAGGGAAGGCAAAGCACCCGCCTCCTAGCATGATCCACAGTCCTAGGAGGCTCTCTGAAGGCCCTTGGGAGCCACCTCAACAGAGAAGCTCCAAAAGCACAGACAGGTTAGCAAAGACCCCTTTCTCTTTCAGACTAAGCCCCATGGAGGTCCGGGTCTCGGGCTCTAGAGAGGAAGGCAGGGGGTTCCCATGCTAGGAGCTTGTCACCTGATGCAAAGCAATCTTGATGTGCACTCAGCAAACCACTCCTGGCAGGGTGTGCTGGAAACGTCCCTGAGGCACAAACCAAGCACAGGGATAGAACGGGGCTGAGCGAGACAGACATTCCAGGAAGGTGTCCTGAAGGAGGTGGCATTTGAGCCAGGCCTCCAAGGGGGAGTGCAACTTCCACATTTTAAAGATTTACAAAACAAATGGCACTTAAATCATTGGTTCTGTGAGTGTGCGCGCATGCGCACATGTTGGATGAAGGGCTGTTTGTCTGGGAAGGGAAGGGGAACGCCAGCCAGCAATAAGGCTGTTGGATCATCTGTAAGTACTTTTTATCCCTGCAGTCCTGGGAGGAACTGTGGCTACACCACAGGGGTCTCAATGGCCCAGTTCCCTGTGGAAGGGGCCTCCACCAAGCAGCAGGGACAGCAGCAGCAGTCCACACCGAGGGGCAGGCAGGGGACCCCTGAGTCGGTCTCCAAGGATGAAGTTCATTAGGGTGCATCCTCCGTTGCCATGGAGACTAGGTCCACAGAGCCCGGCTAATAGTCCCTGAATTCACTCAGGCCTCGGGCACAATTAGACAAGATGAAATTCTGAATTGGACTTAATGAGACCCGGACGTCCGGAAAGCATATGGCAGCCTCCCCAGGGAGCGCAGCGCCCCAGGAGAGCACACTGCTGTCACGAGGTCACCAGGCTGCAGCCTGTCTTGGGCAGGAGGCCTGGAGGCACTGGGGAGCACTCGCCCTCCTTCAGAATTCTTCAGGGGCAGCACAGCCTCTTTGTGAGCAGTGCTGGGGGGTGGGAGCAAGGAAGAATAAGCTCCCTGTGTAGGTCCCAGGCCCTTCGGGATCCTTTCTTCTGCACCCTCTGATGGATTAGCCAACAAATGCATCTCACACGGCTGAAGCTACGTGGCATGAGCAGAATAGATCCTTCTATCCACGCGGAAAACACAAATACGTCATTCAGAATTCTCTACTGGAACGTCTATGAGCCAGGCATGAGGGAACACGCCATGGGATCCACGACATCGCATGCTTCCTCCCACGCAGGGGAAAGGCCTCGTCCTCTGGCTGGGGAGACAGGGTGTGGGCAGCTACAATGATCTCAACACGGCTGTGACATGGGAAGGACAGTGTGTTGTGAGGAGAGATCAGAGAAGGCTCCATGGAGGAGGTGGCATTTTGGCTGGGCCTTGAAAGTAGAGAGAAGAGAAAAGCACGAGTTTGAGGGCAGCAAGCAGACTAGTGTGGCTGGAGGGCAGGCTCTGGGCCTGGGCCAAGGAGGTAAATGGTGGGAAGCCAGAGGCGGGGAAGGCTTTGCAGGCCTGGTCGGAGTAGAAACTTTCTCCTGGCAAGGCTCTGCACCAACCCCGCAGTGTCCTCACAGATCCGTTCGCAGCCTAGACCCTCGGTGCCCAGCAAAGAGAGCGGAGGGAGGGGGGCAGTTAGGTCTGCTGTAGAGTGAAAAGGGGGAAATGAGGAGTTGGAGAGAGAAGGCTGCTACAGAGGGACCATCCCGCCTGATGGCTCTGGGGAGAAGCTCACCAGGCAGGGACTTGCCTCTCTGGGGCACTCAGCTCCCTGGCTTTTCTAAAGTCCAGGCTTTTTTAAAAAGCAGGCCTACTCTCCTGAGAAAATGAGATTTCTGTCCTTGGATCAATTTTTTTCCAGGAGGTTATTAGTAAAAATCACTGACCCTGCATGATAGAGGAGCTGAGATGGCAAAGATCCTGTTTGTTTTCCCTCCCTCCCTCCCTCCCTTCCTCCCTCCCTCCTTTCCTCCCCCTCCACCTCCCCACCCCTTTCTCTCCAGGAACCCAGCTCAGTTCCCCCAGAGCAGGACACACCAATTCTAGCCAGCTGCCAACCTCCTCTCCAGCTGCCAACCTCCTCTCCAGCTGCCACCCCTCCTCTCCAGATGCTGCCTGCAGAGCCTGAGGCACCGAGCTTTGGCCTCTGCAGAATCTGATTTTCTGGAACTGAAAATGCTTGAAAAGCTACCAAGTCTGTGGCACAAGGTAGATGGTCCAGTTGCAGAGGGAGGGGCTGGATCTGGAGCACAGGCCACTGGCCAGAGCCACTTCTTCCTCGTGGCTCTCCGTCGCCTCAAGGGCAAGGCCAGGAGCCCCAGTCATCCACTGATTTCTACTTCATACTACACACCTCCACCGACTCTTCAACCAACACCACCCCGCGTCCTGTTTCCTCTCCAGCCCTTGCTGCTCCCACCAGGCTGGCTCAGGCCTGTTGCTTGGACCACTGCAAGGCCCGCTACCTAGTCCGCTGCCCCCAGGCTGGCCAAGAGCAATGGGTGTCTAACTGTGCAGGTCCCAGAGAGGGGCAGGGACAGGCCACAGCACAGCCAGTGGCTCCTCTCTGCCCTGGTTCACCTCAGTAACTGCACTGAAGCCTCCGCATCCATAGCCAAGAGAGCTTTTTGTTCATTGTTTTTATATTTTTGATGGGAGGGAATCAGACATTAGGGAGTTCTATTGGCCAATGCAATGCTTTTGAGGGGCAAAGAGCCAGGCAGCTAAGAGCAAGGGATCCGAGCTCTATCTCAGTGTAGGAGCTGTGCGACCTTGGCTCTATCTCACCCTGGCTCTATCTCAGTGCAGGAGCTGTGCGACCTTGGCATGTTGCTTAACTCCTCTGAGCTCAGTTTCCTCAGACACAAAATGGACATGGCAGAAGCACCCACCCTGCGCCTCAGACCGTTGAAAGGGTGATAAGATGCATGCAAAACAGCACGGACCCCGGAACATGGTCAGCAACTACACAAACATTCGTCATGAGCACTCTGATACCGACGGGTGCGAATCCTACAGCGCCTCCCTCCTCGCCCCTCCAAACCCAAGCCAGCCCAGAACAGACGGGCCCGGCTGCCAGCACCGCCGCTCCCTCCGTCACTTCTCCTTGACCCAAGAAGGCTGTGCCTCTTAATTGCTCTTTGGTTTTACTCAATTTGAAACAAGCAGGGCACCAATTCCCTGCAGGAAAAAATAAATATGCTTCTGCTCAAAATACTAATGAGGTTGGGCGCCAGATGAGGCTGGCTGGCAGGGGAGGGCGGCCCCGGCGGCTCCCTGAGCCCTGCCGGCCCTGCAGGAGGACGCGGCCCAGTTTGGAGCATCCTCCCGGGGGCAGGTGGGCGGTGAGGCTCGCTCACTCCCAGGCCCAGGTCAGAGGCCAGCGAGCTGAGGGGCCCCAGGGGAGGGGTGTGGGAACCCTGCTGTGGTCACGCCCCGTGGACTCATGGATCCAGTTCTTCTCCAGAAAGTTCCGGTACCACCTGGCTGTTGTTTCCCTTCCCTTCCACCAAAGCCTGCAGATACCTCTTCCCTGTGCCACTGAGCCCTGGCACCGTCCCTCATCAGCTCAGAGTGGCTGCCAGGATCCATTCTGCATCATCTCCCTGCTCCTGTCCTTCCTCCGCTAAGCGGCCACTCTCAAAAAGTCAGTCAGGCCCTAGCTGGTTGCTCAGTGGTTAGAGCATCAGCCCACAGATTGAAGGGTCCTGGGTTCGATTCCGGTCAAGGGCATGGACCTCAGTTGCAGGCTCGATCCCCAGCTCTGGTCGGAGGGGGTGCAGGAGGCGACCAATCAACATGTCACTCTCACATCAATGTTTCTCTCTCTGTCTCTTCCACTCGCTTCCACTTTCTCTAAAAATCAATGGAAAAAAATACCCTCGGGTGAGGATTGACAAGAACAAAAGCTCAGCCAGTACACATTAGTGAACAGGAAGCAAGTGACGGCCTGTGGAGGCTGGACTCCCTGTGGCCAGATCCAGCTTCCCCCTCCTGTCTACCCCTCTCCCCTGATGCTCCCCAAAGAGGGCCTCACGGTGACCCCTTCAATAGGAGGCGGCCTCCTCTTCACAGCCCGTGAGCGTGCTGCTCTCTCAACCAGAAAGATCTTCCCAGATTCCGCCGCGTGCCTCCCCCTCTCCCCTCTGGGCCTCAATGTCCCCTTTTCACAGCCGCCCTGTCCCCTTGCTCTGACCCCTGGCCCCGCTGCATTAGCTTGGATACTGCTCACCACCACCTGACATCCAAATATCTGCATATCTGTGCTCGGTCCTGTGTCCCCACCCTCCAGGCCAGTCCCCTGAGGGCAGGGACTTCCTGTGTCTTGTTCAGGGATGTTGATGTGCCCTCACCTAGAACGTGGCTAGCACAGGACGTGCTCGCTGAGTGTGTGTTATCATGTCATCTAGTGACTCCCTCATGTCTCTTTCCCAGGAAAAGCTCGTTACTGACTCAGGCAGTCCTAGCCCAGCCTCCGTCTTCACCCCCTGTCCGGCTACTCCCCAAGCCTCCTCCTCACCTTCGCAGGCCCTGGCCCTTCGCATTCAACCCCCCCGGGGTGACCTCCAAGCTCTGGAACACCCCAGGAGCACGCTGCCCTTGCCTTTACTAATGCTGCACCCCACTGCTCCTCCCTTCCCTAAATCCAACTTTCCCTCAAACCCCACCCCTCTAGGAGGCCTTGTCCTGCCTGCCCGTGGCCCGTGGCTTCAGGACCCGGACCCCACGCTGTTCCAATCACTGCACTGGCATCTGCCTGCCTCCCAGGCAGAACTCGTCTTCCTTAAAGTTCAGGGAAATCGGTCCCTCTGTGTCCCCTGAGCCAGCGCAGTGCCTGGCAGGGAACGGGTGCCTGGGAGACAGTAGTTTGTATTAAGGTTCAGATTGTTCTAATGCTAAGAACTTACTAACTATTCCTCCAGCAAGGCCCACCAGGGGAGACGGGAAGAGCAGCCAGCCACAGAGCTGGGAACAGAACCCCCACCCTGGGAGAAGGCCCAGCTGAGGGCAGGGGTCCCGGAGCCCTGAGTGTGGACAGCGACGAGCTGAGGCCAGCCACAGGCTCAGGGCACGGAGCCACAGACTTTCCCATCTGAAGACAAGGCCAATCCCATTGTCAGGAGCAAGTGCTGCTTTTCTCCTTGGTGCCTGCAACTCCCAGGGGATGTACACCGGACACCCGCATCCCCTTCCTGGGAGGAAATCCTGTCAGAATTCTCAGGGACATGGGACAGCAGAGCTCAGCTGGAGGAGGAAGAAGGAAAGGGGCCCAGGGTGGGCCTGGGTCTTGGGGGCCCTCCCTCTGGCCTGGCCCCACAGGCCACAGCTGAGACTGCCAGCTGGGCTGGCCACCAAGTCCTACTCCCATTCAGTTCTCTGTCCTTGAACGCTGCATAGCTGTGACTTCTGCATGGCACACTGCTCCCTACACCTCTTCCTACCCCTTCACTGCCTCAGAGCAAAGCCGTTCCACAGCTCATCTGGCTCTCTAAACACTACCAAGGGGCCCACAGAACTGGATTGATACCTCCCTCTTTTCAGAGTTGGAAACAAAGATCCAGAGAGGTTAAGCAACTTGTCCATGGTCACACAGCATGTTAGAGACAGAGCCCAGAATAGCAACTAGGTTGAGATTTCAATTGTTATTATTTGGAGTCACCAGGAAAGCATGTGCTGAAAGGCTTTCCTGGGACTAGAGGCAGGAGGTTGAGAGGACTTTCTGTCCCCTCCAGAAATCCACCACCACCCCTCCCCCTTTCCTTTTTAAGTACACAGGCTCTGTCTGGCTTTAAACTCAAAGAAATTCCATCTCTGCTCACTGGCTCTCAGACACGGGAAGCAGCCCGTTCCCTGTGGCTTCTTCCCCAGAGGATGCGTTCAATAAACAGAGCCCCTTTCTCATCTTCCTGCATAAATATTTCAGGAGACTAAGAAACAAACAGATCTGCGTTTGATCTGCTGCTGGCTACTCAGAAACGGAGGCTGCTCTACCCCAGGCAGGACCCTCACTCCCCTCCAGGCACCGAAGTGTCCGCCAAGCCCTGGGAAGCACACGATGGCAGGGACGGCCGCCTCCCCGCAGGCCTGGTGTGGGCTGGAGAGCAGAGCCCCGTTCTTACCAGAAGCACCCCCACCCCCGCTCGCTGTTCCTAGAAATGGGAGGACATGGTCTGCTCAGTGTCTGTTCTTGGAGATGCTTCAGTTGCTGCTGCCCAAGAGCACACAGCAGGGGACACGAGGTTCCTGCACAGACCGGAAGAGGGTGCAGAGCCTGCAAGAACAGGTGGCTGCAGTTCTGGCTGGAAACCCTGGGGACTCAGTAGGCTGGTCCCCTTAGGTCTCCCCGAAACGCTCCTTTTGTTTATTCATTCAAATGCGCGTTCACGGAGGACATTATCCTTGGCCCCAGAACATTCAGCAGCTCCCCACTGCCCCCATGATTCTGACTTCCCAGACTTGTCATTTCCTGCGCTTCCCAACCGTGCCCCACCCCGGCTTCCCAACCACATCTCTGCTCAAGTCACACTCACATTCCAGTTAGCCTGGCTCCCTTTCCCCCATATGAGTCCTTCCCTTTCCTAAATGTTGTTCTGCCTCTACCTTTTCTTCTCCCCCATTCTTTTCTCTCGCCCTTCTCGGGATGGCACATGGGCCACCTCCTCCATGAAGCCCTCCTTGACCATCCCACCCCACAACCATGATCCCCCTCTCTTCCCTGAGCTCCCTCATGGCTCGCTGCCTCTGCTGCCACCGGGAACTGATAAGACACTCTCACGTGTGAGGTCTTATCATTCCAACTCAGTTACAAGCGTCTAGAGAACTAGGCTCCAACTTCTGTTTCAGCCAAGAGTCTGGGGATAAGCGCTGTGCCTGGAAGGAAACTCAGCTTTGAAGAAACCCCGATGCCCAGGCCTCACCTCCCAGAGACTCGGAGTCTATTGTTTTGGGGGAAGGGTGGGAGGAAGGACCAACTACATAATTTGTAAAACCCCTGGATCAACGATTGTGAGGAATTTCCAGACAGTGACAGAACGAGCATCTCACAGGTCCCGCACCCGTGAAGCTGGCCCTCGGCACAAGCATGCAGACGTCCCCGGGTGATGTGCAGCCAGCACTGAGGACCTCTGCTAATGGCATGGGAGCCCCGCAGCACCCGCACCGCTGAGCTTCCACAGCAGCCATGCATCTGCCTCTCCTTCACCTCCTGCACCTGGGCTGAATATAGGAACGGATGGAGAGAGATGGCACTGGAACCAGAAAGCTGGGCAAACCTTTTGTCTGTTTTTTTTTAATCAACTATAAATATATTACATAATAAATATTAACATTATACATAAATGATAATCATCTTATATAATAAAATATTAGCATTCAGATATTGAAATATATCCGACATTCCGACATGCCTAGAGTGCACAAATCTTAAGTGTTCAGCTTGAAAAATGTTTACACAAGCATACATTCGCCTAAGCACTGCCACTCCGGAAGGTTCTCTTCCGCCCCGTCTCAGTTAATGCGACAGCCCACCCCCACCCGGGTCACCACTGAAAACTGGGTAGAATTTTCATCAGGGAGGCTGTCCAGCTGCATGACTTCTCAAAGTCACAGTGTAAGCTCACGGCAGCGCCGCAACTCAAACTCTGGCCCTCACCGTCCAAGTTTCGTGCACTTTCACAGGCCTCGGCCGTCTGGAAGAGCGGACTGGAGACACAGCTCGGGAGACTCTGGCAGCGGGGCCTGGGAAGTTGGCGGAGCGAGGTGGGTAGGGCTGGGCCAGAGGCTGGCAGCCGGGCATAAGCTCACTCACGCACCCAGCCTTGAACCGGGTGATGTTATCCTAAGAGGGCCGGGGAAACTGAGTCCCCACCAGCGGGGGGAGTAACTGACCCAAGATCACACAGCCACTCAGTGCCAGGGCTGGGGTCGGGGCAGGAGCCTCCAAACCCCACTGCAGTGGTCTTCTCGCCACGCCATCGCCAAGTCTTCTTAGAGGGAGATTTGTGGCCCTCAGCCCTCCTCCTCTGTCTGCTCAACCTCCAGATGCAAGCATGGGAAAGGCCAGTTCCATGGAGGGGTCCCAGTCACAGTCTCCTTGATGGAGAGGGACACGTGCAGCACCCACTCCCAGGCACGGGAGACGCCTGCAGGAAACCTGGGCTGGGGGCCGGAACCGCCCCCCCACCTCGCGCACACGGCTTTGTGAATGACCACTCTCCTCCCTGCCTGCAGGCCACATGGGCTGGGCGGCCACCGAAAGCACCTCTGTCACTCCTCTGCTTAAAACCCCTCTCGGGCTCCCCGGGCACCACAGGGTGAGCTCACGTCCCCCAGCTCCTGCCTGCCTCTCAGCCTGTTTCACCACCGCTATCCGACCCTTTCCTCCCAGCAGCATCCCACTCTTGTCTCTGAGAATAAGCCACCGCATGTCCCCTTCCACACCTGTGCTCACGCCATCCATCCCCTCCACCTGGGATGCCCTTCCCTGCTCTTCATCCGCCTCCACCTACTCAACCTTGAAGACTTGAGCTAAGATCGCCCCCTCCTAAGACCTTCCCTGGCCTCCCCACCTGGCCCCCCAGAACTTCAGAGTTCTGTGCACACATCTTTGTCCCTGCCCCCCACATCCCTACGCACCAGCTTCCTTCCCCCAAAGCTGTGTGTCCTCCTGAGCGGCCAGGCTCCCCCACTAGACTGGGATCCCCCCGAAGGAAGGGACACGGGTTCATCCCTGCCTGCTCCGTGCCTCATGCTTTGGGCCTGGCACACAAATGCTCAGCAAATGATTTTTTAATGAATCTGGGGGATTCGTTAATTTGATTAGAGGTGAGGGGTGTGGAGGGTGGTCAGTGGTCAGGGAGCAGGACAGCCAGGGTGGAGAGGTACACAGAATAATGGCCATCTTCTCCACTCCCATTTCCTGGCAAAACCTGCTCCTGGAGCCAGCGGTCCCCTCTGGCCTCACGTCCCCCTCAGGGACCTCTCCTTCTCTCCTTACTTAGGGTCCTGCCATCTATCAGTCAATGCCACCCACTGAAGGCATTACCTCTCCCAGGCTAATTTACATTTTAATAACAACTAAAAAGCCCAAAGGAACTGAATTCTGCACGGGGGCTCTAGCACGGGGGCTGGGAGGGCATTCTGGAAACAGCAAGCACACAGCTTGCTCAGTCGTCCACTGCCAGGCCAGCGGGCTGCAACCAGACACGCCAGGGGCAGGTCCCAGACCCCCCTTCCCTATGGTGTGAGCCAGAGCAAGGGCCACCCTCTCTGAGGTTCAGTTCCCCCCTCTGTAAAGTGGGGATACCAGAAGCATTGTGGGGTTCCATGAGATAAAGAATGTGTCATGCTTGGTGTGCAACTCAGAACTCGCTGCATTGTTCCTGCTGCTTTTCCAAAGCAAAAGCTGCAGAGCTTGCAGCTCCCACAGCCAGTTCCTGCACTGGTTCTCCAGGGGCCTGGGATGGTGGCTTTGTTGTGGCTCCTGAGCACCTCCCCGCCCCCTCCACCACCCTCCCTCCTTCCCTCCACCCTCCACCCTCCATCCTCCACCTTCTTTCCCTGCCTCCCTGCCTCTCTCCCTCCCTCCCTCCAAGTCAGAGTTCCAGGGAAAACTTTGCCTAGAGACTTCTCAAGCCTGTGATAAGGTCTGGCCAGCAGAAAGCTCTTAGCAACCCAGGCTCCCAACCCAGAGGCCCTTCTAATGGTTTCAGAGAAACAAAAGAGGGACAGATCGCCTTCAGCCCAGGGTGCCAAGAGGGCCGGCTCTCCTTGGCTTCCAAGAGGGAGAGTGGGGTTCACAGGCCGCTTCGGAGGCCAGAGTGGTGGCCTGGACGTAAGACACGCGGCTGCCAGATCTCGGTAATCACAGTCCCCTGGCTGAGCAGGAAGAACCTCAGCAGTCACTCCGCCTGCCTCTGCCATGACCAAGCCTCAGAGCGGGGCACTCCTGGCCGGTCACTTGGGGGACGAAGCCTCCCCATTCAGGTGCCCCCTGTCATCTAGGCCAGTGATGGCGAACCTATGACACACGTGTCAGAGGTGACACGCAAACTCATTTTTTTTGGTTGATTTTTCTTCGTTAAATGGCATTTAAATATATAAAATAAATATCAAAAATATAAATCTTTGTTTTACTATGGTTGCAAATATCAAAAAATTTCTATATATGACACGGCACCAGAGTTAAGTTAGGGTTTTTCAAAATGCTGACACGCCGAGCTCAAAAGGTTCGCCATCACTGATCTAGGCTAAGCTCTCAAAGTCTCCTTTCTGGAATTCCCCCCACCACCCACTTTTCAATCAGTCCTTGGCCTGGTTTCTACTAGAAGCCTAGAAAAACCCACTGAACGGAAACTCATCCACCCGGAGCCTGCCATGAACCCAAGGGAGCTCCAGGTCTTGCTTGGCCACTTGTGCCCCCTTAGGCAGACCTTCTAGGACAGTGG
>NW_005871750.1:136762-146878 GCF_000147115.1 Myotis lucifugus | reverse complement strand
AACAGAATTTCCGGAGGATGAGGCCCAGAAATCAGGATTTTAAAAAGATTCCCAGGTGATTCTAATGTGCAGCCAAGGTTGAGAACCACGGTTCTAGAGCCTCAGTTTTCTCCTCTGCAAAATGGGGGGATCCCATTACATCTCTTTAGAGTCCCTTCCGGCTCTAGAAATCCATGGATCAACAGGAAGAGGACGTTGCCTACGCAGCAACACCAGGACAGAGGTTAGGCCTGCTGCAACCCTAGCCAACACTATATCTTTACACCTGGTATCCCAAAGTCTGGACCACACCCTTAACGAGTGCTGGGGGAGGGACTAAAACCCCTGGCCTCAGCACGCTCACAGTTACGGAGTCAAGGTCCACACTCAGGAAACAATCAGCAAACATCATAGGTTAGGCCTGTGCCTGCGGATGGTGCAGCAGAGACTGGGGAGCCCCAGTGACTCCGAGGCAGAGGAATATCCAGACCCTGAAAAGGCCAGTTTAACAGAGCGATTGGGGCCCTGAAATAGCCTCAATCCATAGCAACTTGAATTTGTTCTCAGATAGTATAAAGACTATGGCAGGAAGGCTGACCCAGGGCCATTGGAGGACAGATTTGTGATAATAAAGAGTTATCAGGTACACAGAAATCCCCTTTCCCAGAATCCCATATTTCTCAGAATCCCAAATTTCCCCTGCATTCCCGAAAACAGACCTTTCACCTGGAGGTTGGCAGGGCAGGCATAAACAGCATTTTCTGCATGCAGTTGGACAAAAAAACTCAAAAATTAATTTTTTTTGTCCCCTTCCACCAACACCTTTCTTTTTGGCTGCTCCATGTCCTGGAAATTCCCCTGGGTCCCAGATCATAAAGCTATTAGTTCTGAAATCACACTCGGGTGTTTAAATGGTTTTCTGCAAAGGCCTCAACTAGTCAAAGATAGCCCTTTCCATAAGCCCAAGAGAAAAGTGGATCTGAGCCCCCAGGAGTGTCAGATGTGTCTGGAGCAAAGGTCAAGGTCATTTGCCAATGGGGGACTGGGTCTTGCTGTCCAGAGTCTCAGGCAAGACTGTGCCCTGGGCCTGTCTTCCCTGCCTTCCACAGGGAACCAGGATGATCAGATCAAGGTTTAGATCTTTATTTGGCTCACTTTTCAAACGAAAGCAGGACACCCAATTTTTATCACCAGATTATTTGTCCCAAGCATATTAAAATAGCCAAAACAGAACAGGAAGCGAGGAAAGCAGCTTTTCATCTGCAAAACTAGCCTGACAATAACAACACAGAGGCTCTTTAGAAGAGAGGAACTCATTTCTTCCACCAAAGGGGTATGAGTCAGTTCTGAAGGCAGCACGGCAGCAGGAGAAGCGGGTTAGCTGTTGGACAGAACTGCCTAACACTGAAGGCCGTGAAACCCCGGTGGGGGGATGGGGCGGGGGGGGGGGGCGTGAATTTGACATTACAACGAACCACCCCCTTCCATGACACCTGCAAAGCACTTTACTTGTATTTTTCCATATTACTTCCACATTACAGCACCCTAGGAAGGTTGAGTACTAACTCCATTTTTTACAGATGAGAAAAGAGAGGCTCAGAGACACTGAGGGGCTGGCCCAAGGTCACACAGTAAGGAACAGTCAAGAGCCTCCAGGTCCCCAGCTCTGTCAGAAAAATGTCCATGTGATATTTTTACTTTGCCCAATTAGGACCATTTTTAGTTTTTAAATCTTTGTGATGATCTGGATTGGGCTTTGGTCTTTAAAGTAAATATATATATATATACACTTTAATGTTACAAGCCCACTAGGTGGTGGCTGCATTTTGGTTTCTGCCCTGCCTCAGCTCAGGGAAGGTGCGCATTTTACGTGGAGTGTGTGGCACAGGGTCATCCCAGCCCCACAGTGGCCAGAAAGAAGGCCTGGGCGGCAGGCTCAGCCCCTCACCAGCTTTGGGGACGTTAGGAACTATTACCTCCCGTCCTCTCTAGGCCTCTGCTGCTGCAGCTATAGAATTTATAAGCCTGCCAGAAACGACACACTCGAGGAAGGTTAGCTACTTCTGTTGTTCTTGTTCTTGTTGATTTCACTGTTGGTTCCTTAAAAGCAGGGACCTAACACCTGGCAAAAGGCTGGGAACTGCCTACTTATAAATTTGGATTTATCAAACGAATCTAAATTCAGATTAGGAGTCATTCTCGTGTTCCTAGAAAGTGTGGAGCGCCATGGGGGCAGAGTGCTGCACCCGATGACCTCGGCTGGCTCTGGAGTGAAACTCTGAGCCTGGGGGCTTCTTCCCAGGGATTCGTGTGAGCACCCACCCAGCGGGAGCCTCCCCACACCCCCTCTTCATCAGCCAGAACCTCCAAGGGTATCACCTTCTGCCTCACACAGGGGCCAGTGCGTTTAAGCCTGAGCCAGGAACTCCATGTAAAATGTGCACCTTCCCTGAGCTGAGGCAGGGCAGAAACCAAAATGCAGCCACCACCTAGTGGACTTGTAACATTAAAGTTACAAGCATGCCCAGTGCATGAAATTCGTGCACGGGTATGGTCCCTAGGCCTGGCCTGTGATCCAGGACACCTTCCCCAGCTGCCTGCAGCTGCCCCACCCCCTAACGCCACCTACCCCCAGTTCCCCGTTTTCCATTGGGCAATCAGAGCCTGCCGGCCAGGGAAAGGGACCAAGAGGTGGTCAGTGCACCTCATAGTGACTGGTCGAGTGGTCATTCTGCCGTTAGGGTCAATTTGCATATTACCCTTTTTATTATATAGGATAGAAGACTGGTGCATGGGTGCAGGCCAGCAGGCCTGCCCTGATGGGGGCCCCGGATCAGGGTGAGGGTCCCCGCTGGGGGGCTGGCCAGGGCGAGGGGCTGCGGTCATTCTGGTCTCTGGTCATTCTGGTTGTTCTGATGTTTTGGTCGCTGGGCTTTTATTATATAGGATAGTTTTACTTTAAAGACCAAGGCCCAATCCAGATCATCACAAAGATTTAAAAACTAAAAATGGCCATAATTGGGCCAAGTAAAAATATAACATGGAAATGTTCCTGACAGAGCAAAATTTCCTTTTGGAAAAATAAATGACCCCTCCCTGAAGCTGCCTGTGAGCCAGGAGGGCCCCGCTCTCCCTTACACAGCCCAGGGAGGCTCTGCGAGGGGGGCAGAGGGTTGGACGACTGAACGTGGCACTTCCACCCCCTCTTGCCCAGGTCAGTTTAAGTGGCCCAGCTCCCAGCCATCCTCCCTGTGATCATCAAACCACAGGAGGAGGGAGGGAAGAGCGACAGGGTCAGGAGGCCGGGTCTTGCTTGCCCAGCCTGCATTCCACATCGCTGGGTGACTTTCTGCTGCCTACTTGGTGCCTCTGTGCCTGTTTCCTCCTGAGTGGAGTGGGGATGGCAACAGTCACCTACACCATGAAGTCCTTCTGAGGATGACATGAGCTCATATATGTCCGAGCCCTCGCCAATGCTGCAGGGAAGTCCTGGTGCACTGTTTTTGACTCCAGAGATTTGCCTGTGCTGTTCCCTCTGCCTGTTACCTCTCCTCAGCTCCCTCCTTTCACCTGCTACCTCCCACTCACCCTTCATGATTCAGCTTAAAGTCGCTTCCTGACCCCCTGACTATGTCAGTCCCCTGTTGTTATTCCCCAAGTTTGCTGTACTTCTCGTTTTATAACCCCCAGGACACCCATCGTCAGCATTTCTTTAATTTTCTGTCTTCTGGATGTTAATAGCTAACACTAGCTGCTTCACGTGGATCAGCTTGTTTAATCTTTATAATAATTCTTTTAAGTACTACTATTATTAATCCCAATTCATGGCCGGAGGAACAGATGTTCAGAGAGGTTAGGCAACTTGCCCAAGAACACACAGCAAGTAAACGATGCAGTGCCATCTGTCTAATTCTAAAGCTGGCATTCTTTAGAGTCGGCACCCCCTGGGACTCAAAGGCCATATCATATCGAGAGAAGGCCACTTCTGGTAAGGGCTGCTGGCCCTTCAGGGAAATGAGGCCAGTGGTCCTGCCTCAGTCACACCTTGTTCGGCCCCTGGGCTGGCCACCTTGCCTAAGCAGCCCTATCTGATGTCAGACACCACATGTAGGAAGCCCTCCTCACCAGCATCCTCCCCCAAATTATTTATGTGGTCCCCAGTTCCAGCAAAGGCCACAGGGAAGTCTAAGCAGGACACATCCATGGTGTCGCCTTCAAGGCAAGTAGCCTTGAAACACACCTCAGTGCCAGGACCACAGACACACAGATAGGAGCCCTCCACCTCGGGGGTGGGAGCAGAGCAGAGTGGAACACCTGCACAAGAGGCCTGGAAGGTAGATGAATGTGTGCTCTGGGCTCAGACAGCCCAGGCACAGAGCGGCCCTCCCCCAACCACTAAACTTGCCACCTTGAGCAGCTCACCTACCCTTGATGAGCCTCAATTTCCTTCTCTGGAAAATGGGATCATCCGCTGACAGATTCAACCTCATGGTTGTACTGGGTAAGTGCGATCATGTGTACCCAATGCCTGCTTAATAACTGTTATTCTCTCAATGATGGTGATCAACCCTCACAGGATGTAGACCAAGCATGTCAAACTTGCAGCCCGCAGGCCACATGCCTCATTTATTTGGTCCGTGCTAGCCTTTGAGTTTGACATGCTTGATGTAGACCACCATGTGATCGGATTGAGAATGTTATGGCTTAAAGTCAGAAGATGTGGGTGTGCATCCCAGCTCTGACCCACATTAGCTCTGTGACCAGGCTGTGGCCATCTCTCCACTCAGACTCCATTTAGTCCTCTGTACACAGGGGGAACCCCACCGTGGGACCTTCGAAGGGATTCGGTGCAGTAACCCATGCTTGTCTGTAAACAGGACAGTCCTGAGCAAGCCGGTGCTTCCCATCATGGTGTTAATTGGAAGGAGGGTGCCAGCCAGAAACCAATTACGAAGTCCCTCCAGAGACCTCTGTTGGGGAGCAGAGGGGAGGGGCCAGGAAGGTTGGGCGGCAGCTCCTCCCCTACTTCCCACCCTCCTCCCCCACTCTTGCTCCTTCACAGCTGGTCCCACACTCCAGGCCCACAAAGGGGAGGCTCATTGTAAACAGCTTCTTTTCATGTGGGAGCCACTGGATTTACATCTGTCCTTCCCTGGCAGGGCCTGCTCCAGGCCAGCTGCTCTGAGGCCTGAGTCTGCGGGGTCCACCGGCAGAGAAAGGCAGGGGAACAGAACAAGCCGATCTGGAGATGAGGAAAGGAGAGGGTGCTGTGCATGCTGGGAATGTGCACATTCTCTCATCTCATGGACACCAGACAAATCCTGTGGCCAGCACATCCAAACCAGACTCTGGCTTGCGCGGTGCCAGGAGCCGGCGGCAGCTGAGGCCATGTCTGCTCCAGACTAGCCAACCGGGAGAGAAATGGAAAAACTCACTCCATCACTGAGCTGCCAGGGCCTAGGGCTGCCAGGCCGTTGGTCCGGCCAGCGTCCACACTCCCAAACTGGCCGAGCTCAAGTCTGGGCTCACTCCACAGGGCCACCCAACTGTGGGGTGATTCTGGGGCCCTGGGGAGCCTCACCATCCTTCCCACGAGCCTCTAAGTGATGCCATAGGTGCCAAGGTGGCAATGCCCCCAGGCAAGAGAACATAGGCCTGTGGGTACCCTCAAATAACTCACCAGGGCTCTTCTGGAGAGTGAGTTTCATTGCCTGTAAGGAGAGATAATCAGGAAGGAAAGAGCCTGCGTTTATTGAGCAAGCAGGATAGACCTCTCGCCTGGACCTCAAGACTCCTAGCTCAGGACATCTCCTTCACCTCCATCTCCTCAGAGGTTCTGGACAGCGGGCGCAATGGCTTACGCATTCTGTCACCCTAATGCCTAGCACAGGGCCTGGCCTCCAGCAGGGGCTCCAAGGGTGCTAGCTAAAGGAATGAGTGAATGTTGGCCTCACACCCTCTGCATGAGAATGCTCGATATCTGGAAGAACTGACAGGAAGGAGGAGGTATAATGAGAGCATGAAGTAGAGGCAGAATCCCCCACCCCCACCCCCAAGTGCGGGGAGTTTGGTGTGTGCCTTTTAACTGAGGCTCTGTGACATGCTGGCTCTCACATCTCTTCTCCAGTAAGAGCCAGACAGAAAAGAGGTGCTGGGGAGAGGGATGTTGAGGGGGGGAGGAGAAATGGGGTCCAGGCATCTCCTTCATAGGCTAGATTCTGAGTCAAGGATTTGGAGGTAGAGAGGCCTCGAAACCCCTCCCTTCCCATCCTGATCCTGGGTATAGCTAGGGCTCCCATATACCTTAAACGCTAACATTTGTCTCCAAGGGAAGAGGCTGCCCCAGCAGAGGGAAAGGCAGACCCCAGCCGTCCAGGTTGGCCTGTACAGTGGAGTCACTGGAGTGGGCTGCCTCTGACTGGGCTGCCTGAAATCCCCTCACAGGGCGGCCAGGGGTAAGGAGCACTGGCCAGCAGTCAGGAGCACCAGACTCCAGACCCTTCAGCCTCCAACTTGCTGAGCGACTTTAGGCAGCTCCCAATTCTGTGCCCTGGGCATCAGCTCCTTCTTCTGTCAAGGGAGAGGGTTGGATGATTTGACAGCTCAGACATGCTGTTCTCCTACAAGCCACTCTATAGGGGCCCTAGAGTCACGTGATCTTTGTCAAACAATTAACTGTTACTAGTTACCTGGGAGAGCAACACCGTCCTCGGTCCTATCACACCGAGCAGGGGCCAGGGCTGCCAGCAGTGCGCTGAGCTCTGCCAGGACAGGGGCAGGAGGGAGAAGACTGACCTGCAGGGAGAGGGCCCAGGAGTGGCTGACGTGCTGCTTGTGGACCTGAAATCAGGTCCCGGAGAGGGAGTGCTGGCCTCCTCTTTGCCCACATCCTCCTGCTTAGTTCTTCTGAAGTATGGTAGGCACTCCTGGGGCTCAGGGTACTGTATTCCTGACAGCTGACCCACCAGACTAGCCTCGAGATCTGGGAAAGCACTGAGCTCACGGCTCTCACCTGACAAGGCACACCCGGGAGCCAGGACGCCCAGTCACCAGTCACCACCTTTCTTACCCAGAAGCCCCACCTCTGGTCACATCACAGACAAAAGCCCGGAAATCACACCAAAGGACCTTTGCTCATAGCCCACTGACCTGTACTCTGCACACAGTGCTAACCGTCTTCTTCTGGTTTGTTTTGTGTTTGTTTTTTCCAGGTGACGGCAGTTTAGGAAAGGGTATTAAGAACAGGAGAAGTACTGCTAGTCTGGCATCTTGCTGACACGGAATACAGATAGAAAAATTACTAAAAGCAGGCACAAGAACTCAAAGAGTAAAATCATCTGGAATAAAATCGTCTTGTTACTAGGAAAGCAGCCCTACTTCCTCTCCCCTGACTTGCCCATGGAAGGATTCTAGACTGAACCTGGGAGGAGGTGAAGCCTGGCTCTCCTGTGGCTGGCCAAGGTCAGGGAAGCTGTTTTTGGCCCCTCCCACTCCTCTCTCTCTCTTTTTTATTCCTTTCTCCTCCTCCTCATTACGTAAAGAAACTAAGGTAGCTTATTAGACACACACAATAAAATAGAGTTTGAAACGTCATAACCAGGAGCAAAGCCAGCGGGCAGAAGGTCACCATCGGCATGGCTCTGTATCTCTAGTGCTGATTAGGGCAGAAGTCCCTCCAGGACCTACCCCCTCACCCCCAGGCTTTATATGCAGCTCCACCAGCTGCACCCCACAATGAAGGAGAATAGGAATATGCCTGAGAGGCAGGGTGGTAAGTGGAAAACAGAGGCCCACCTCCCCTCAGGAAGTGCTACTACCATCCAGCAGCGTGCCCCTCTGATCTCTCCTCCCTTTTCCAGGATCTCTGGACTAACAAGATGATCTCTTGCAAGCCACACCTAACCTCTGACACAAAAGCTCAGTCCAAGGGGCAGGGAGCTAGGCTCCCCCAAAAGGGATGACCTTGTGGCTGGAGGAGCAGCAAGGACTGAGGTCTCACCCTCTAAGCCAGTGGTTCTCAACCTTTCTAATGCCGCGACCCTTTCATACAGTTCCTCATGTTGTGGTGACCCCCAACCATAACATTATTTTCGTTGCTACTTCATAACTGTCATTTTGCTACTGTTATGAAATGTAATGTAAATATCTGATATGCAGGATGTATTTTCATTGTTACAAATTGAACATAATTAAAGCATAGTGATTAATCACAAAAAAATATGTAATTATATATGTGTTTTCCGATGGTCTTAGGCGACCCCTGTGAAAGGGTCGTTCGACCCCCAAAGGGGTCGAGACTGATAGGTTGAGAACCGCTGCTCTAAGCCATTGCCTCCCCTTTTCCCCACCCCCAATTTGTAAACAGTGATCCCCAGACGTCCTGTAGGGTTCTTCTTCATATCTGTCTTGTAACCAAACCACCTCCCAGAGAACAAAGAGCCCCCCAATCTCCATGAGAGCTGACTTCCTTTTGAAGCTGAAGATGTCTAAAGGCCCAGCAGGAGGAACTCTAGGCATCTTCAAATCCAATTCCTCCATTTCACAGATGGGAAAACAGAGGCCTAGAGGTGGAACTGACTGGCCCAAGGTCATACGGCCTTCTTAGTGGCTGACATAGGACTAGAGGCCAGGCTTTCTGACTCCCAGAGCACTGGCTTCTTCTGGAACTTGTAGAGGCACCTCCTCTAGCAGGCTCCCAGGCAGCAGGCCTGCACGCAGGCCCCTCTCCTGCAGCCGCCTGCTCTGCTCCTCCAGCCCTCCCCACAGGAACGCTGTGAAGGACTGGCAAGGGTGAAGAAGACAGGGTTAAGGTGGGGATTTTATTTAATCCCCGGAGCTGGCTTAGACTGATGCCACGTTGGTTAGGGCAGGAGGAGAGAGACACAGAGGGTTTTGGTGGGGATGGGAAAACATTACTGAATAATCACTGGACATTAAGAAGGCAGGCCTTCCCCGCGGGTTTAACAAACAAGTACCCACCTTCGTGGACTCCCTACCCCAGGGGCTACCTCCAAACAGTGACCCTCTACCATGGAAATAATCCAGTCTCCAGGGTGCTCAACAGTGCACAGCAATGGGAAGGTCATAGGCCACAGATTACGACAGACCTCAGGGCAAGCCCCAGCTTTGCTACGGACTCACTGTGTGACCTTAAGCGAATCTTGTATCACTCTGAGCCTCAGTTTCTTCCTCTGTTAAAGGTGCTAAACACACCTTCCTTGTAGGCCTCCTGGGTAGGTAGGCATCCTGGCTCATATGCATAAAGAGACGCAGGGGAGGCACTGAATCAAATCTCAGTGCCATTATTACACATCTCACATCCTTTATCTCTCATCCAGGCCTCCCCATTCTTCTTCTTCCCTTTGACATTAATAACCTTAATAATAATCATCCTTCCCAGATGAATAGCCTGTGTAGCATTTCAAAACACTAAGCATCCTACTGGCTGTGGGTCACAGCGGCCCTGCCAGTAGTAGCCAGAGCTAAGGTGGACCCTCAGCCCCCAAGTTCCTCTTCCCACAATGTTTCCAAGTCCCAGTTTTGGAATTGAGCCCAAATACCCTGAACAAATATGTTGTCTTGTAGCAGATCTCATGGGGGCCTAGGTGGCCCCTGACTTATCAGACGGAGCCAGAACTACCCCTCCCGCTGCTACCATGGCTGACCCTCCACCTGGTCCACTGCTCTGACCACGAGCAAACTGCCCTTCCCATTTGGCCTCCAACTCTCCAATCCCGAGAGCCAGCTGGACAGCTAGTGGAGTCTGGCCTTGGGTGCATGGATCGCCAAACCCAAGGCCAGCACCCAAGGCCAGCGTCAGGCTGTGAGCTCCTTACAGGGACAGAACTCCCTCAAAAGTGTGGGTTCACGTGTGGGTTCACGTCCTTGATTTATTTGTTCTTCAACTGCCCGGCATCCATATTATCATCCTCGTATTATCATCCTCATATTCCACAAAAGGAAACTGAGGCCCAAAGAAGAAGATCACCCATGGTTTTGGGTATAGTGGAGAGTGAGATTAAGACCTGCTAATCTCCTGAACCTGACCCTGGGCACCTTCCGGTACCCTGTCTGCTTTCCTCTTCACCCCTTCCTCCTCACACAGAGAAACCCCCAAAGTCTCTCCAATAAACCTGG
>NW_005871750.1:132411-134401 GCF_000147115.1 Myotis lucifugus | reverse complement strand
CTGCAAGCCGGAAGTGCTGGCTTCCGGGTTACACCAAGGATTTACATCCAAATTAAGTTATCACGAGGTAGTCAGCTCGGTGGGTGACCACCTGTGTGTACAAGGGGCCAGGAGAACACAGGAGGCCTGATGCCTGCCTTCAGGAAGCACACCTGTCACACTACCGCAATAATAAGTGGCAGCTGTAGAGCGCTTTGTGGATCATCACGCTACTTTTCTTTGCATTTCCTCTTGTGGTCCAAAATGCCACAGTAGGAGACAGGAATTACCATCCTCATTTTGCTGAGTGAACAAAGAGGGGAGGAGACCTGCCTAAAATCACACCGTGATGAACAGAACTCTTGTGTATTTTGGATCTGTGTGTTCCAGGGCCGCTCGGCCTGGATGCCTTATTTGCGCCCCCCACCTGTCGTAGGTGCTAGATGAATGCCTATGAGTCCCCGTTTCACACAGGAGGACTTTGAGTAACTTCACTAAATCTCTTGGGTAGCAGATGTTGCCACCGGCCTCGGGCATCTCGTTTGTGCAGAAATTCCAAGGTGTTGCCCCTGCTGGACCTCAAACCTTGACCACAGTGTTCACGCCATCCTTCTGCACTAACCCAAACCTCCCTACCTCTCACCATCCCACCTCCTTGCCATACTCCTGACAACTGCAGCACCCCTGGTTCCACCAGTTGCATTTGGCTGTGCGTATCTGGACTTCTTTTCATAAGCTTCCTGTTGGTGTACACGGTGAGCTGGGAAGCATCCTGCGCACAGGGCACATCTTCATCTACCCTTACTGGGTACCCCTGGGCACTCTGTAGGTGCTCAGCAAACATTAACCCCCCAAAACAAATCAGTCAACATAAACTTTAGATCTGCAGCAGAAGGAAGTAGATTAGACCCACAGAGGCATTTGCTCTCAGCAAGCTGCCCAGCCTCAAAAGGGGTCACAGTCCCTGTCTGGACTGTCAGCCTCAAGACAGGAGGAGGCCCCTAAAACCTTTCCAGGACTCCAGCCCTTGGAAGCCATTAGAGGGCAACTCAAAGACACGAACCCCCCTTCCCCCATGGCTGTGACTTGTCCACCTTTATCTCTCACGGATGTTTCAATTCCCCGATTGCCATCCTCGGCTACCCAGCATGCCTCTTGGCACCCTCCCCACCATCCACCAGCCTTACAGACCCTGGGAATGAGACAAATGCTTAATATCAGCTTGAGCCAAATGTAATTAGGAACATCAATCTGCTGCCCACAACCCACGTGACAGGCTCCAAAGGCAGAAAGAAAATGATTCTGATCCCTCCCTTGTTGCCGGCTCACCCCTCGTGTCACATCTCCCCAGTCAGAATGGAGGTCTGGAAGGGGGAGGGCCTCTCAAAAAACTGTGTCCCCTTGTCAGGTCAAGGGCTTGGCCCGCAGGAGACTCTCAGAAATGTGTGCATTTTCTGTGGTGCAGCGTCTACACCACAATACCTTCCACTCGGGGTCCCCAGCACATGGCCCATCTTCCTTTGGACTCTCCCCAAAGCAGAGCCTCACAAAGGAGTGGGATGCTGGTGGTTTAATTGGAAGGTGTCCCGGGAAGCAGAAGTGGAAGAGAGGGCAGGGTGTGGGTAGTGAGATTGGGAAGGAGGAAGAGCCCATAGAAAGACTGACTTCATACTGTGTGTTCTCAAGGTCACGGCTGGAGGAAAGGGGGCCAGTTCCCCAGAGACCTCTGGGATGTGTCCAGGATTGGTTGCCCGAGTCAGCCAGCAGGCATTTATCCACAGGCTTCTCTTCCTCCCTGTTTGAGGGCTGCCCCTGGGGGCATTACTTCAGCTTGAAGAATGCCCTGGGGCAGAAGTGGAAAGACCCCACCCCACCCCCCATCCCAGCTCACCTGATGCAGTCAGTTCAAGTCTGAGCTTTCTCAAACATCACTGGCTGCAGGTGAAACAGAGGAGGCTGAGGATGTGTACAAACTGTGAGTACTAGGAGGTGGTGCAGTAGATCTGGTCTC
>NW_005871750.1:91257-132311 GCF_000147115.1 Myotis lucifugus | reverse complement strand
TAGAACTGAGCAGGGGACAGGTTAGCTCGGATGGCGCGTGCAGGGCTTTTTGATGCATCACCACCTCACTGCAAGCCCGGAAGTGCTGGCTTCCGGTTACACCAAGATTTACATCCAAATTAAGTTTATCACGAGGTAGTCAGCTCGGTGGGTGACCACCTGTGTGTACAAGGGGCCAGGAGAACACAGGAGGCCTGATGCCTGCCTTCAGGAAGCACACCTGTCACACTACCGCAATAATAAGTGGCAGCTGTAGAGCGCTTTGTGGATCATCACGCTACTTTTCTTTGCATTTCCTCTTGTGGTCCAAAATGCCACAGTAGGAGACAGGAATTACCATCCTCATTTTGCTGAGTGAACAAAGAGGGGAGGAGACCTGCCTAAAATCACACCGTGATGAACAGAACTCTTGTGTATTTTGGATCTGTGTGTTCCAGGGCCGCTCGGCCTGGATGCCTTATTTGCGCCCCCCACCTGTCGTAGGTGCTAGATGAATGCCTATGAGTCCCGGTTTCACACAGGAGGACTTTGAGTAACTTCACTAAATCTCTTGGGTAGCAGGTGTTGCCACCGGCCTCAGGCATCTTGTTTGTGCAGAAATTCCAAGGTGTTGCCCCTGCTGGACCTCAAACCTTGACCACAGTGTTCATGCCATCCTTCTGCACTAACCCAAACCTCCTTGCCATACTCCTGACAACTGCAGCACCCCTGGTTCCACCAGTTGCATTTGGCTGTGAGTATCTGGACTTCTTTTCGTGAGCTTCCTGTTGGTGTACACGGTGAGCTGGGAAGCATCCTGCGCACAGGGCACATCTTCCCTTACTGGGTACCCCTGGGCACTCTGTAGGTGCTCAGCAAACATTGACCCCCCAAAACAAATCAATCAACATAAACCTTAGATCTGCAGCAGAAGGAAGTAGATTAGACCCACAGAGGCATTTGCTCTCAGCAAGCTGCCCAGCCTCAAAAGGGGTCACAGTCCCTGTCTGGACTGTCAGCCTTGAGACAGGAGGAGGCCCCTAAAACCTTTCCAGGACTCCAGCTCTTGGAAGCCCATGAATACTGGATTCCAGTGACTCTCTCGAATGCTCTTGATCTGCTTCACTGATGACCATAAATGCAAGCCTTACCCAGTGTGCAGGAGATGAGAAGGGTCGCTTGTTTTGGGGTCATTAATTGATCATTCAGAATGTTAGAGTGTAAATGACAAACCCTTTAGGCCACAGAAGACGGCAATGGGGTGGAGTGATGCCATGGGTGCTCGTGGAGGTTGGCACCAGGGTAAAGGATGCTTGCTACCACCGCTGCCACTCTTGGTGTTGCAGATGAGAAGTGACACCATGGTCAAAACATAGATGGGCAAGAGTCACCTCACAGACCCTGGAGTGATGGTAGCCCAGAAGCCTGAACTTGACCGGGTCTGATATGGGAATCACTCAAATAACATGTCAGCACCATTCTAGTGGCCCAATCGCTCATGACCTCGATCCTGCAAAAGGAATATGGCACCAGCCAGACTGTGGGACCAACCTGCTCAGCGGACCACCCTCTTGGAGCTGGAGCGTGCGTAAGTGGCACTATAGGCCCAACTGGTCTCAGGACTCCTATCCTGGCCTCCGTGGGGATCTACCCAAGTGTCACTGTACTAGTTAGGCCTCCCTTGACCATCCCAGAAATGCCCCCACCCTACTCCCTTTATCCCTTATCTTGCATTATTCTTAACTTAGCACCCCTGATATGTCTTTACTTCATAATTACTTTGCACATTGCCCCCAACATACCCACAGAACAAAAGCTTACAAAGGGGCAAGGATTTGGTTTTGTTTCCACCTGTACCCCCAGGTCCCAGCACAGTGACTGGTACAGCTTAGATGTCTGTTAAATATTTGTCAAATGAATCATCTCACTAATGCCATTGTCCTGGTGGAAGTAGCAGTGATGGGAGGGAGGCAGCCCCATGAGGAATAAGATGTTGAGGGAAAGAGTCTAGACCAGTGGTCAGCAAACTCATTAGTCAACAGAGCCAAATATCAACAGTACAACGATTGAAATTTCTTTTGAGAGCCAAATTTTTTAAACTTAAACTATATAGGTAGGTACATTGTTATTAACTCAATTAGGGTACTCCTAAGCTGGCCTTTGCTAAAAATGTCCTCCTCCTCTCCCTTCTCTCTCTCTCTCTGGAATTGAACCTGAGACCCTTCAGTCCGCAGGCAGATGCTCTATCCACTGAGCTAAACCAATCAGGGCTCTTCTCCTCTCTTCATTTCCCCTGGAAGAAGGAAAGGAGAAAGGCAGAGGGTTTTGACTCCGTACCAAAAGGAGGGATAAAGAACTCTACTTGGACACAGAGCAGTCCAAGTAAGACCCCAGAGGCTTGAAATAGTGTACAAGTTGGGAAATTATGATGTGTTCCAACCATAAAGTGAAAGAAAGGATGGAAGGAGATGAGGTTGGAGAAAGGGGTCCCAGGCTGTCCTCACATGGAAGTCATTACAAAGCCTCTCTTTCCCACACTCCCTCTTCACTCTCTTTCCCCCTTTCACCAGGTTCACCTATTTGCTTTAAAATAACCCCTCAATTGAAAATTGAAAACAATTCAGGCCTGAGTCAGGATTTTCACCTTTATTCTGCGAACAATAGGAAACCATTTGGCAGACTTAATTAAATGAGTGGTCAGAGAAGGTTTTCTTTTTAAGTTTATTCTCATTGCTGCATTGAGAATGGTCTGAGAAGGAATGGACAAGAAAGATTTGGACCGAGCAGTCAGGTGGTGATAGGTAAGAGAGATCATGGTGAACTGAAGTGGTGGTAGCAATAAGATAGAAGGAGTATTGGACAGGTGTGGAAAGTATTTCTAAGGTAGAATTGATAGGTCTTGCTGATGGGTTGAATGATCTTTTACCCTCTCTGCATCCACCCCCTTGGGCATTTAACTTTGAAGTGTCCTCTGCCTCTGTCTCTGGACTTGACCATGTGCCTGGCTTTGGGTAATAGAATGAAGCAGAAGTGCAAGTATGGTGCTTCTAAGTCTACAACTCGAGAGGCCTTGCTCTTTCTTGTGTTTCTGTCATCTCCATGAGGACATTCCTGAGGTAGCCTACTGGCATGGAACAGATACGTGGCAGAGACTTGAAGTGCCCAGTCAGCCCAGTTGAGACTCGTCTAGAATCTAGACGAGAAGAAGGCAAACTCATTAGTCGGCAAACTCATTAGTCAACAGAGCCAAATATCAACAGTACAATGATTGAAATTTCTTTTGAGAGCCACATTTTTTTAACTGAAACTATATAGGTAGGTACATTGTTATTAACTTAATTAGGGTACTCCTAAGGCTTAGGAAGAGCCACATTCAAGGGGCCAAAGAGCCGCATGTGGCTCGCGAGCCGCAGTTTGCCGACCATGGGTCTAGGCCATACGGTCCAGCCTCAGCGTCTTCCTGTAACAAGCTCCCCCAGGCTAACGGTGGGGTGGACTCTTACACAGGCTCACGTGGCTGCTAAGCGAGTGAGACAGGGTGACACTGTGTAGAACCCCAAGGAGGCCGGGACAGGAGTCCTGTGGATGTCTGGGGATAAGGAGTCCCTCCCACCGGCCCGGAGGCCCAAGGGGCTGGACAGTGTGGGAGGGGAGGATGCTGCGATGCTGCAAGGTGCCCCACCTGGAGCCCACAAAGAAGCCAGCTAAACATTCCCGGGCAGCTCTTTAATGATGTTCACCATCAGATCTCTACCCCAAGTCTACCCCGGCCCCAAAACTTCCTCCCACCAGGACAAACCCTGCCAGGGCACCCCCTGAAGTGGGAAGAGTCATGTTTTCTGCCATCATCAGAAACAGGGACCTGAGATAAGAATCAAAAAGTGACCAGTTCCCGGAGCCTTCCCTGTGCTGGGTGCTTTAGTCCAACATCTCAGTCCATCTTCACTGCAGTCCTAGAGGGTCTCTCTCGTTTTCAGAGAAGGAAATTGAGGCCCAGCGAGCTGGAGCCCAAGGCAGGGAAGGAAAGTCAGGAGCATGGAGCCTAATTTGCCCCTTAACCCTGGAGGAGGCCTGTGGAGGAGAGAGGAGAGAGGAGAGAGGAGGGAGGAGTGAGCAGGGGAGGAAGGCAAAGCACCCGGCCTGGTGGCAAATCCATCAGTGCCCTGACACCCTGCAGGCTGGAGGGAGGGGGAGGCCTCCTCTCGGTACCCACAGGACCTGGTTTTGAGTGGGAGTTCCTCAGAGGACGTTCTGTGTGGTGATTGGGAACACAGGGTTTTAGAAGCAGCCAGATCTGAGTCCAAATCCTGTCCTTCCCTGGCTGCGACCTTGTTTGAATCACTAGCCTCTCCAAGTAAGAGGCCCCAGTTTCCTCCCCTGTCAAGTGGGGATAATGATGGCAGCCGCCTCAGAGGGCAACGCCTGTACCTGGCTTGGGTCAAGGACTGGCAGACGGTAGGACTCAGAACATATTAGCTGTTTCTCGGCTGTAAAGTGGGGTTTTTGTTAGTACCTGCCTTGTTGTCAAGGTTAAATGAGTAACATATGTGAAAAGTGCTGAGGAAGGACTCCGGCAGAGAAACGCTGAGCGTTTTATTTATCAGCATCCCCTTCCTCCCTACCTCTCCTCCTGGTCCAGGTGGTACCTAGGGCCTGGAGAAGGGGGCTACTGAACCTGGGATGCAAAGTGCAAAGCTGGCATTGTTCTCAGCTCTCCCAGGGCGGTGGAAGCGGCAGGAATTTATTAGCACCAATTAACAAAGGAGGCTCCTTCTGCTCCCACCATGGTCTGCCTCCCTGCTGGCTGGGGCCTGGGACCACGTGGTGAAGGAAGCAGCCAGGCTGGCGGGAAGGAGCGCACTGTGGAACCATCAGCTGCGGCTGGGGCTCCCCAGCAGAGACCAGGCAGGTATTATTCCTAACAAAACGGTCCGGAAAGAAGTGAGGCAAACGTGAAGCATAGCGGGGCCTGTTCCTCAGGACCAGAGGCAAAGGCTCTCCCAGTCAGTGGCCTCCTCCTGCATCTGACACCCAGAGTGGGGCTCATCCCTCACCCCACCGCACCCCACCCTTTCGGTATAATCTTGAGATGAAAGAAATCATTAAAATCGCTGGTAAAGAAATGCAGACACTAAAAATGTTGTGTGTGTTTTTTTAACTTCATATATATGTTCGTGCCAATAAAAATTTAAAAAATAAAAATACGAAAAAGGAAAATAGTAATGGATTAATACTTTTAAATTACACTAAGTGCTTTTTAAAACAGGGAAAATCTTACATTACTGTATTAGTCTGGCACGGTAGCAAATCTGTGACTGACATCCAAATGGACCTCCAATTCGTGTTCAGCTGACAGGAAAGCCATATTTGTCCACAATTACTCACAATTCATTAAAGTACACTTTTTATTAATTTTAACTTTGAAAACTTATTTTTACATGAAGCAACAGATAATAAATAGTTAGGAAAAGTCTTAAATATAAGGATAGATTTGGTAGAGATTCTAAAAATTTAATTTCACAAAAAATTCTAGAAATTACAATACTGTTTATATCTTTCTTTAGTATTGATTGCAGTGGTTTTCAAATGTTTCTTGCCAAAAATTTCCGGTAAAATACCTTCTCCAGAAATCATTTTCTTTTTGGTAAAACCTTCTGAAGTTTTTTTTCTCCAAAAATCAGAAAAATGGCTGAAAGAGAACATTGATGTGATTTGACCCATTGCTCTAGAAAAATGACAGACTTGAGTAACTCAAGTTCTACTTCGTTTTTACATCGACTCTGTACTCATTGATAATTTTGAATCTACTGAGACACAAAACTATGGTAGAAAATAGTTTTAAAGATTTCACCAGAATTAAATTGTTCTCTAAGCAATTCCATTTAGAAGCTTAGTTTAGGTGTGTCAAAGCCCACTGCATAATTAGGGGTTCTCCTAATTGACTTAATGTCGAAGACAATGTTTATTAAAGGGTAAATAATAAAACATACTAACTTACAATAAACTCCTCCCACACACCTTCAACAATAAATACAGCAATTATTTAGAAAAGCTAATATACAAAAGGAATATCGGCCTATAGATATTTTTTCTTGTAACATCTCTGTCTAGATTTGGTAAAAGGGTAATACTGCCCTTGTAGAATGAGTTAGGAAGTGTTCCTTCCTCTTTTATTTTTTGGAAGAGTTTGAGAAGGTTGGTGGTGACTTTTCTTTAAATGATTAGCAGAATTCGCCAGTGAAGCCATCTGGTCCTAGGTTTTTTTTTGTTGGGAAGTTTTTCATTATTGATTCAATCTCTACTTCTTATAGGTCTGTTCTGATTTCTTACTTCTTCTTGAGTCAGTTTTGTAGTTTGTGTCTTTTAGAAATTTGTCCACTTAGGTTATCCAATTCTTTGGCATACAATTGTTCACATTCTTTTATCTTCTTTTTTATTTTTATTAAGTGGACAAATGTAGTAATGTCCCAATTTTGCTTTTGATTTTAGTAACTTAAGTCTTATCTTTTTTTTCCTTAGTCTATCTATTTAACAGAGTGTCAATTTTGTTGATCTTTTCAAAGAAACAAACTTTTGGTTTCATTGATTTCTCTGTTATTTTTCTAGTCTCTATTTTATTTGTGCTCTAATTTTCATTATGTTGTTTCTTCTGCTGGCTTTGGTTCAATTTGCTCATCTTTTTTATTTTTTTTAAGATTTCAATTTAGGTTATTGATTTGAGATCTTTCCTCTTTTATAATGTAGGCATTTAAGGCTATAAATTTCCCTCTAAGCACTGCTTTGGCTGAATCCTAGAAGTTTTGGCATACTTTGCTTTTGTTTTCATTGTCTCAAAGTATTTTCTCATTTTCCTTGTGATTTCTTCTTTGGCCCATTGGTTGTTTAAGAGTGTGTTGTTTAATTTTCACATACTTGTGAATTTTCCAGTTGTCCTTCTGTTGTTAGTTTTCAGTTTTATTCCATTGTGAGCAGAGAAAATACTTTTGATTATTTAAATTCTTAAAATTCATAAGACTTGTTTTGTGACCTAACACATAATCTATCCTGGAGAATTTTCCACATGCACTCGAGGAGAATGTATGCTCTGTTTTTGCATGGAGTGCTCTGTATATGTCTGTCAGGTCTATTTGCTTATAGTTCTGTTCAAGTTCTCTATTTTCTTATTGATCTTTTTTTTCTAGTTGTTCTATACATTATTGAGAGCAGGGTATTAAAATCTCCAACTATCATTGTAGAACCATCTATTTCTCCCTTTAATTCTGCCTTTATATATTTTGGGACTCACCCTTTTATAAATATATAATGTCCTTCTTTGTCTCTTGTAACAATTTTTGACTCAAATTTATTTTGTCTGATATTAGTATAGCCAGCCCAGCTCTATTTTGATTACTATTTGTATAGAATATCTTTTTTACCCTTTACTTTCAGCCTATTTGTGTCTTTGGGGAGTTTCCAGTATAAGGCTGCCAGATTTAGCAAATAAAATTACAGGATGCCCAGTTAAATTTGAATTTCAAGACACAATAAGTACATTTTTAGTGTAAGTATATTCCAAGCAATTTTTGATATGCATTTATATCTTTAAAAATGATTCACTTTTTATCTGAAATTTAAATTTAACAGGGCATCCTGTATTTTACCTAATAAGATTTTAAAGACAGATATAGGCCCTACACTCTGGGAACTTCTGATCTGAGGGTGAAAATCAGGGCCTAACCTGGAGGGGCTCCCAGTTTAAGAGAGAAATACAATCCTTGCTCAGGGAGCTTACAATCTGAAGAGAAGGGAGAAGGAGAGAGGTGGCACAATCTTACCACGAAGGCAAGGGGAGTTAGCCAGGACTTCCCAGCAGGGCCCTTTCTTGGGTCTCCCAAGGTTTCCCCATGGGGAAGCACGGGACTTGGTTGGAAAGTCTGTAAGGAGGATTCTCTGAAAGGTCGGGGGCCTAGAGTCTAGGGGAACCTTGCCGAAGGCGGCAGCCCCTGCCTTGACTTTTCCAAACAAGTCCGAGCCCTTGGGTGTTTTACTGGAATCTCTATGTTTAGTCTTTAGACACGACCTTGTAGAAGCATGTGCTTTCTCAAGGATACTTACCCTGCTGATTGTATCTAATAGTTAATTTTAATTCAAACTGTTACAACAATAAAAGCCTAAGGAGACAGGCAAATGAGGCTGTTTGATTGCTATAGCCAAGCAGTCCCTTAGCCCTGTCTTTCGCTGGTCAGTCCCAGCATTTCCCCACTTACTCCTCATTGTCCACTGAGTGCCCAACACCCAACCTCCAGCCAGCCTGCTTTTGGAGCAAGGTCTGTGGGAAAACGGCATTCCTCCTCCATACTCCCATATTCATATACATGTGCACCAAATCAAAGCACACACTCGTGTCACACTCACAGGTACACCTTTACTATATAGTAGACACTAGAGGCCTGGTGCAACAAAATTTGTGCACGGGGGGGGGGGGGGGGTCCCTCAGCCCAGCCTGCACCCTCTCACAATCTGGAACCTTTCGGGTGATGTTCGACTGCCGTGATCAGGCCTAAACGGCAGTCAGACATCCCTCTCCCAATCTGGGACCGCTGGCTCCTAACTGCTTAGCTGCCTGCCTCATAGCCCCTAACCACTCACCTGCCTGCCTGATTTCCCCTAACCACTCTGCCTGCCTGCCTTATAGCCCCAATCACTCACCTGCCTGCCTGATCGCCCCTAACCATTCACCTGCCTGCCTGATCGCCCCTAACCACTCACCTGCCTGCCTGATTGCCCCTAACCACTCACCTGCCTGCCTGATTTCCCCTAACCACTCTGCCTGCCTGCCTGATCGCTCCTAACCACTCACCTGCCTGCCTGATCACCCCTAACCACTCACCTGCCTGCCTGATCACCCCTAACCGCTCCCTGGGGGGGTGGGGCCAGCTGGGGAGAGGAGCTGTGGTGTTCTGGTCTCTGGTCATTCTGGTCATTCCATCGTTTCAGTCGCTGGGCTTTTATTATATAGGATTCCCATGCATCACTATATACAGAGGCCCACCAAACACACTAGCCTGATAAACATAGGCTCGTACACCCAGCCCCACTGAAACATAATCCACTCACACAAACACATGGCCCTGCACACATGGGCATACATGACCCTGTATGCTAATAACAGATCACAGTCAGGACAAACCTCATATACTCTGCCTGTCCTTTCTGAGGCTCTAGATGTGTGTGTGTGTGTGTGTGTGTGTGTGTGCATTTTCTCCTGCCATCTCTATCTGGATATCTGTCTATCCTCTACTCTCCCATCCCAGCCGTCTGCCTCTCTCCCTGCAGGAAGGCTGAGGGAGGATGGGCAGGCCTGGTCTCCATGACAACCAAGGACCCTCTACCCTGGTAGGAGAAGGTGCTGGGAGGCAGTGTTGGCATTTGCTCAGGCCCTTGCTGAGCGGGACTGGGGTGAGGGTAGTGGAGAGAGTGGGGGGAGATGACCATCTGGACCTGGGAGAGTGGAGCTGCAGGCACTACCCAGATTCTCCAAAATGGCAGATGGGCATCATGGTGGCTGAGGGGAACTGGGAGGGGGGCAGCCCAGTGTGCCATATGCAGGAAAAGCCCCACTCCACCCCTCGCCGTATCTCCCTGAGCATCCTCAGATTTAACTGATTCTGGAAAAACCCCTCTCAAAGCTCCCTTTCCTGGAACCCAACCGGCACTGAGAGGTGGAGTTGTGTTGGGGGTGAAGGGAGGGGGATAAACACCTTAAAACCCACAGGCTCTTGTACCTTTTCTGTGCCATTCCCCTGGGGGACGTGTCACCCCTCCTACACTCCTCTTTTGGATCCTATTCCTGGGGGCTGGTGGGGAAGACCACTCTGATTGTGCCATGGGACATCCAGAAGAGTGAGTGCTGATTTGTGCAAACCCCACAACAGTGAGGAGGGCTGGGCTCGGGTTCCTCTGGGTGCCTCATACCGAATGCATTGGTATGAGACCTGTTTATGCCCAGCACCCTGCCCTCGAGGTCCTGAAAGCTGGACTTGAAAGGGAGGGGTTTAGGGAGGGCAACTGAAGAGGGGACCGACCAGCAAGGAGCAGAGGTGGAGGACGGAGCTCTGAGAGAGGAGGCTGTGTGCTGCTCTGGGCCTCTTCAAGAAGGAACTTGCCCATCAGCCTCAGGTAGTGCAGTTAGCGGACAACCTCCAGCACCTTGTCCACTGGATGTGAAGCCCCATCTTCCCAAGCACAGCGAGTTTCAAGGGCCTGCTGGTCGCAGCCCATCCAGGACTCTCACACGGCGGTCTGGGCTCAGAGCTCTGTTGAGTAGGGGTTGGCAGGGACTTGGTTAGATTTGCATCTGGGCTGAGGTTCCCCCTGCCAATCCTCCTGCCTTCCTCCTTATTTCACAAGTTCAAGTCTCAGCTTGAACTCCAAACTTCGTTTCAATCAATGTCTACTTACCAGAGGACCCAAACGGACACAGATGCCAAAAGAAGTGTGTGTGTGTGTGTGTGTGTGTGTGTGTGTGTGTGTGTGTGTGAGAGAGAGAGAGAGAGAGAGAGAGAGAGAGAGCCGTGTTAACAGTGTTCCTCTGAGCCCTCAAGTTCCCTAAGTATGTGGGACACCCTGCCCCCTGGTGGAAACTCCTTGGAACTACACCTCCATCCAGACCGGGAGGCCTATGGGAACAAGGAATGGTTTCATGGCAGCCACTGGCTCAGACTGTTCCCTGTGAGAACTTCAGGGGTCACTGTACCAACGAGGAAACTGAGGCCCACAGCGGGAAAGGATAAAAGACAGAATTGGGGGACATCTTGTCACCACCAAGGTTGTTCCCTCTGCCTTCCCCCATGTTGTTCCTTCATCCCTTCAGCTCTCCCCTCTTCTCCTGCTTCCATAGCCAGTCCCACCCCCCCCCCCCCATGCACCCTTCCTCACTCGGGCCTTCATCCCCACTCCCAGGACCAAGGTGACTGTCTCCCCCCAGGCCCCTTGGCTTCGTCCACTTCTCTGCAGCCAGGTGACCTTCCCCAAGTACAAGCCAGACCCTGTTAAACGATCCTCAACTGCAGGACCCCACAAAGACCTCCCACAGTGTCCACGTGCCCACCACTGGGGTCCGTCTTCCGGGCCTTCCGGAGACATGCTCAGTCTACCTGGGAGGTGTGTGCTACCACTGTCACATCCATCATTCACTGCTCCCCTGTCCTTGCTTGACTCCCGGAACACCATGACTCAGGCCGATGGAGTCCTGCTCAGCAGTGCGACTCTGATATCAGCTGCCCGGGTTCAAGGCCCAGCTTTGCTATCCACCAGTTCTGCGACCTGGGACACTTACCCTCTCTGCGCCTCACTGCGATCACGAACATCATGGCACTTGCCTTACAGGCACTTACCTACGTGTGGAGCACTCAGACCGGTGCCTGGCCTGGAGGAAGCCCTTGGAGAAGATGCTCTTCTGGCTCAGATGGTGCCTGCCTTTTGCAAAGTTGAGCATGACCTGGTCCCCCGCCTGCATCGCCATTCCCAGATGTATCTTGGGTAGATTAGCCTTGAACCCTAGCCTCCTCATTGGCAACCCTCCTCAGTTTCTGTTCAGGATTAAACTCTATTTATAATTCTCTGTGTACCCCCTTCAGAGGCTGGAGAAGATGTAAGTGGGACAAGATCACGTGTCAAGCTCTGTATTCCCACCCGTAGGCTTGGCATTCCTACCGTCGGGGACAGTCACAGGATGGTCACGGTCACGGGCAGACCAAAGCAGGGGTTGCCAGCAGGAGCCACGCCTACCTTTGGGGTTTTGCTTCCAAAAGTGGGAAGTCTGTCAGAGGTGGTGGTTATGCCAAGAGTCCTTGAGAGAACCGGCAGGGGACTGGCTCTAAGAAGAAAGGAGAAGGGAGAAGATTCTCATGGGTCCCCTTCCCACCAGGGTGTGTGTGTGTGAGGGTGTGTGTGTGTGTGTGTGTGTGTGTTAGGGGTGGGGGTGGGGTGACTCCCAGCTGGTGCTGGAAAGACTCGTAGGCACACACTGCACACAACCTCCCTCTGATGGGGCTGTCACTGAGGCAACAGATGAGTCTGGTTGCCTAGCAACAAGGCCCTGCCTCCCCCATCCCTCCTATGGCCATTTTTGCCCCTTGGGGGCTCTGTGCCCTTCCTGGATTGCTCCAGCGTGTGGTAGGAACCAGATTCCCTCTGTGTCCAAATACCAAGGGCAGCAGAAGGAAGGGACTACTTTTGCGACTGTGGTGGCTGGGGCCGGGGATCCCGCATCAGGAGAGAGGAGGCCCAGGTGGTCTAGGTGAGGAAAGGGGAGCAAGTGGTGTCTCAGCCTCAGTCTTCTCTGGGCGTTTTCCCTTTTCCATTCTTACTGAAGTGCAGCCGGAAACACACCCCTGGGAGGCAGGGTTGTGGGTGCGATGGCCTGACCTACCTCTCGCTTGCTGAGCGTTACCAGCAAAGGACTTCTCCAGGCTCTGCTTCCCCGTCTGTGAGAGGAGAGTTGGGCAAGATGACTGCCAAGGCGTTCTGTGATTGCAGAACCTCAGGGTAGAGACGAGCAGAAACCAAGCTTCAGGCCCCGGCCAGGTTTCTGCACACACACTCCTCCCCCCGCCCCCAGGACTGCAGCATCTGGTCTTGGCCTGTGGGGGGAGGGGGAAGGGACATTTGGTTCTGGGCCTCACATTCATGAAGGACCCCAAATCTAGACTTTAGGTGTCATATGAAAAAAAGTTCTAATCACTGATAAGTAAGTGAAAAGCATCAATCTGTAATCATCAGCATTTAAAATAAGCTGTCGTCTTTGTAACTCTAGCTGTCAGTTTTCATTTTTCAAATACAAGGGTTGGCAGCCTGGGCCCCTTTCCCCTGGAGAGTCAGGAATAATTTCCCCACCCAGACACACAGCCAGCACACTTCCCCACCCAGCACCCACCCCCACGGGGACAGGTGACTGGCAGGTGGCCTGGGTTCCAGCCAGCTCTGTCATGAGTGCAGGAAAGCAGCATGCCCTCTTTAGTCTCCGGATCCCTCTCTGGAGAAGGAGGGAGCTAAACTCTCCAGAGCCCTTTCCACCTCAGATGTACTCTGGCTCCGAGGGCCTCCCTGCCAGCTGGAGAAAATCTTCCCACAAGCGGCTGGAAGAATTGCTCTGAGACAGCACCACCTGCTGGCCATTCTAGGAATGACGCCCACCCTTTCTCAGGTGACTCCCGATTCCCTGAAACTGTTGTAACAGAGGTTGTCCTCACTTTGCACCTGGGTCATTTCATTAAAACTTTACCATAAACTATATGAAATCGGTAATATTGTTTTCTAACTTTATAGATTATTAAAGTGAGCTTCAGAGAGGTTAAATAACCTGTCTAAATTGGTAAGGGGTGGGGCTAAAATCAATGCTGCCATCCTAACTCCATAGCTCCTCATATCACTAACTAGCCCCTCACGAAGTGGAGTTTTCAGAAGGCATCCTGAGGCCCAGGCTGACTGACTTGCCAAGGCCACATGGCAAGTCCAAAGTTGGGAAAGAACCGACATCAACTAGAAAGAGCATTCTGTCCCAGGGGCTTGCTTGGGGACTTGTATGAGAAACTATTTTTATGCTGGCAAGAAAGAAGTAGCTTCAGACCTGCCTCAGCGAGAACCCTCAGCTTCAAGGACCTGGCATGTCCCCTGCCCACCTGCCCACCTCTTTGGAGGACTCTACCTTTTCCCAGGTCTGGGAAACCTACCAAGTGTAGTTTGCACCATCCAGGAAGCAGGAGTCAAGGAGCTTAGCAAGACGGGGAGGAACTCAGCTACTTGCCCATGCTCACCAGCAGCTTCGGAGGGGCTGGGACTACAATGGAGTGAACCAATTGCCCGCTCAGAGCATTTCCCACTTCATCCTCCCTGTGGCCCTTCACCCTGCCTCACAGAGGCCCGAGCTGGTGTGGCCAAAGCCTAGCCAAGGGCCCGGAGCAGGAGGAGGTGGGAAGGGGATGGAAGACTTTGCTCAAGACAGCAGAAGGTTTTGGTGCCACAAGAAGACACATTAAAACAACGAATCAACCAAGAAGAAGACAAAAGGTCCAGATTGAAAATGCCAGAAAGGAAGATTGACAGATTAACAAATGCTAACCTAAATTCTCAGAGAGCTGCGTACTACACAAGCAAGATGTCCTCAGCGGGCTGACATCACTGGCCCTCATCAAAGGACAGTATAAACCGTCCTATATGTGTGAAGACTGGAAGGTAATACACCAACATACGGACAGTGCTTATTTCTGGGTAGCAGGATTGTTAGTGATTTTTCTTCTCCTTGATTACATATTGTTTCTAATTTTTTCTGCAAAGACTTTGTATTGCTCATATAATAAGACAAAAAATAATTTGTAAAAAGGAAGCAAGGAGGAGAGTATCTTTATGATTTGGGGAAGGGAAGGAAGAATTTCTTAAACTACAAACAGCACAAAATAAAGAAAAGATTAGAAAGTTAGACTAAAGATATTCCCATATATATAACAGACAAGGGACGAGGACATGATGTAGAAATAACTCCTATCAATCATAAAAAATATATAAATAATTCCAGATAAAAATGGCATCTCCCCTGCCCACCTCTTTGGAGGATTCTACCTTTTCCCAGGTCTGGAAAACCTTCCAAGTGTAGACGAGGAAATCCAAGTCATCATCAAACACATAGAAAGGTGTTCGACTTCACTGGTTGTACCATTTCTCATTCATCATGTTGGCAAACATGGAAGCCTGAAGGTATCGCCTACCGGTAAAGATGTGGAGACACGAATACCCTCACATGCAGCTGGAAGGAGTGTGAAGTAGTAAGGCCACTGTGGAGAGCAATTGGCAATAAGTGGTAAATTGGAGAATGCCAACAGCAGCTTCGTTTTAAGATATATCCCCAGGGAAACGCTGGGATATATGCTCAGGGAGATGTGTGTGCTGTGGGGTGCCAGAGCCAGCTTGTACCAGCTCCTAAGACCTGAGGGTGTTCAGCTCGTCCTAACTCGGCCTTCAGTGATCTCATGTCCATAGCTTGAAATCAGTCAAGGTGGGAGTATTTACACCACAGAAATTAGCAAACACCACAAACCAGGGCTTTTTTCTCCCTAGAGAGATGATGGTTAAACATTTACCTGAGCACCACTGCAAACATGTTTTTTGTATCTTTGATTTTAATAGAAAAATATGGCCTAATCTACATGTTTAGTAATAGGAGACTAGATTAATAAAATGTGGTATATTTATTCTGTGAAATATTATACAGAAGTTAAAAGAATTAGATTTAGATATCAACATTGACCAATCTAAAAAACATACTGTAAGCAAAGAAAAAAAGAGTGACAATGAAATGTTCAGTAGGATATGGCTATGTAGATTAAAAGCAATAATTGATATTATTCATGGAACATATGTCTGTATGTTAAATACTGGGAGGATAAACACCAATGTCATCGTGGCAGTTCCTTTAGGGAGAGGAAAGTGAGAAAAAGGAGATAGAGAACTTTATTAGAGGTGTTTTAATTTTTTACTTATTAAAGGAATGTCAACAAAATATTACAATGGTCATTGTAAAGGTTGTGATTGTGTCTGTATTTTCTATCGTTTTAAAATGAAGGAAGTAGCTCTATGGACTTTCTTGCTCCATTTCCGGTTACTGAGGCTGTAAATATGGATGCAGCTGCTTCAGATGGACTCTGGTTATGAGGAAGCCTTGTTCCAGGAGCAGCTGGGAGTCTGATCGCCTCTATCTGAGGGACACTGAGGAATTCCAAGCGCATGCTGTAGCTGGCCCTCTTCGCATCGGCTGTCAGGAAGCTCAGCGGCAGATATTTGCCCTCCTCTCTAGCAATTATACTGGACCTCCCAGTTTGCCTCTATCTCATTCCTTATTTTTACCTTTTATTTCAGCACAATTTTCCCTTTAATGTGATTTTTGCACGTGTTTGTTTTATAATTTACTTCATTTGTTTTACATTGAAGCTTACAAACTGATTTGAGTCATTTCTGGACTGAGGCTGGTTATAAGTTAACTTATCTTTTCAAATCCATCAGAATGATAACAGATGATCCAACAAGAAAGGGAGAAAATGTCCCGAGTGCTGGCCTAAAATATTAGCTAACATTTATAGGTAGAGTTTTTTTGTCCTGACCTCAAAGACCAGGTAATGGAATGGACAGGGGCAAACACTAGCTAAGGTCAAGGCCACGGTCAGTGGAGGAAAAGGTCAGCATAAGACCAGGGAAGGGCAGGAACAAGGCAGGATCAAGAGCACAGCAAGGCAACATTTCATTCGTCCTCCCTCCCCCACTCCCTCCACATTCATTCATTCACTAACCACTGAGCACCAGGGGAAGAAGAAAATGCATTGCACTGAGCAGTGAAGGCAGGCCAGGCGGGAGGCCAGCAGCAGCTCCTGGTGGCCCATCTAGACGCCTCAGGCTTTAGAATGACCAAAACCCAGCGTGGGAAACCAACAGAAGAGCTGCTCCCACATAGAAGGGACTCCCTGTAGGTCTCTGGAAATGCTGGAAATCCTTGGGTGGCTGGATTAGGACCCAGTTTACAGAAACTCATCCCACTCACCCAAATGGGTGCACAGTATTGGAAAGGTGAGGGACAGAAAAAACGCAACGGGGTGGCAGGACCTTAAACCCAGTGCTGGGAGGTCTCCTAGCCACTCTCTCAACGTCTCTGGGCTGGGTTTCCTCGTTTGCGGGATGAACATGACAATTCCTTGTCTGGTCACCCCCCTGGCAGGAAATGTGAGGGCGGAGGGGATGGGAACGTAGTGGACAATCAACAGGAGAGCAGTTCTATCTTCAGACAAGAGCTCCGAGTCCATTTTCTGCCCAGAGAACGGAGGGTGGCAAGCCCAATTCACTGTTGGCATTTGGCCCTGGAAAATGAATGGCATGAGCTGGCAAAAGAGGGAGAGCAGAGTGGGGAGGTCTGAGGTGTGGGAGACTCCACGCAGAGGAAATGAGACCTTTAGGAGGAAATGCCAGCTCTCTGGGTGGCCACTGGCCGTGACGGGCTTTCTGGGCCCTGGCACCGCTCTGTGCCACTTTCCTAACCACAGCCTTGGGGCTGGGGGCTGGGGATGTCTGGGTCTGAGCCCAGAGAGCGACCTCAGCCCCCATCACCCCTCGGGCTGCCCCAGCCTCCCGGACAGGCCTCATGTACCCCTGTGGTGGGATGATGGGAGTTTTCTCTCCCAAGAAAGGGATGTTTCCGCCAGGACCTAAGGAAGGGGAGCCACCTGGGCTCCTCCAGATGCTGCCGGCTGTGGCTGAGCTCTGCTCCCCGCCTACCTCCCGGATTTTCACCCCTTCTTCCCCTTCAGGCTGGGCTTCCCCGCAGGGAGCATCGGATGGTGGGAAAGGCCGAAGGGAAACCCACTCTTTATCTCAAGAATTTTAAAATGTGAAGATCAGCCACACCCACATAGGAGGCGCAATTCAATTCATGATTCACTCAAAGGGTGAATGTGCCCCCTAATGTTTCCAGGACAGCGGTGGGCAGGGAGGCCACAACTGCGGAGTCAGATGGACCTGAGACCTCACATCTACGGCAGCAAATGCCTTCCCACGTCAACTCGATGAAAAGGTGAAAACAAGTGAACGAAACACCCAGGTTCAGAAGTTGGAGAAGAAACCATGAAGGCCCAGAGGCAGAACCTTCATTTACTTGGACCTTCTTCGTTTACTGAGTACTCCATATGTACCAGGCACCATGGCTTCTGTTTATCACAGCCCTTCAGTCCTCACAACCCTTCGACGAAGGAACCATTGTCCCATCACTTTTCAGATGCAGAAAATGAGGCACAGGAAAGGTACAAAGTAGTAGGTTATTAAGCTCGGCTCCATCACCTCCAAGAACGCTGCCCCACGCCTGCGGTGTGCAACGCCCGGCGGGGGCACTGAGGGAGCACAGAGATGTCTGGGAAGGTGGTTCCCCACCTCCCCCCACCAAGAGTTTAGGATCAAGTTGGTGTGTGGGGCCCACCTCCTCGCCCCCCGTCCATCTTGGAAGCCAGCTCAGGTGCTCTCCCCCAGGCAGAAGGATCGCTTGTTCTGTACACGCATGTCACACAGTGTCCAGACTTTGTTTACTTGGCTCTCCCCTCATTCCAGGGGGGCTCCCTGAGGACACAGCCTGAGTCGTAGGCATCGCTAGCTCAGAGCCCGACAGAAGTGAGGGGCTGGGTACGCGTGTGCCAGGCGGATGGGTGAATAGGTGGATTAAATTATTAGGTCACTGGTGACACACACGTACACACACTCACACAGCATCTGTCACCTATTGTCTCGATTACTCCTCCAGTGAGTAACCTCCTGAGGAAGGAGCCATCACCCTCTCCCTTTTACAGTCGGGGAAATGAGCCGCAGAGAGAGCGCCACTTGCTCAGGAGGGGCAGAGTCAGGGTGTCAATGCCACACGTGGGTGCTGGTGCCCTCGCGCTCAGACACTACCCTTCCCAGGTGGCTGTCTACAACGGGGGCCGAAAGAGCATGGGGTGGGCGGAGGGTCACCAGGGTGGGGTCTGATATGCCCTTTCGACAAAGGGATGGGGAGAATATTCAGGAGGAAAGCATGGGACTTACCCAGCAGAGTGTCTGTTCTGACCAGAGGGTGGGGACAGTGAAGGAAAGGATCTGGGGTGCAGGGGGGCTTCATCCCCAGCCACCGTTGCAGGCTGCTGGGCAGGAGACTGCCAGGTAAAGCTGGGAAGACTGGACTGGCATTCAGGAGCAGGATGGGTGCGGAGGGTGGAGGGAGGGGCTAGGGCAGGGAGATTTCGACAGCTGTCTTGAGGGGAAGAATGGAAGCCCTGGGCTCAGAGACAGGCAGGGGGCTGGGAAGGAGGCATAAACTCAAGATCCTTACAAGGGGAGGGTCCTGGGGAGCAAGCAGGAGGATCTCTATGGGAACTATGGACTCTGCCGCTGGGAAATTGGCCTTGCTGGCCGTAGAGTTGCATTTTAGTCATTCCCACAAGCCCCTGGGGTGATAGAGGAAGGAGGGGAGACAGTGGAAAGTGGGGGTGGGGGTACAGCAGCCCCTCAGATGCTTTTCATCTCTGTGTGTCTGCAAAGTCAGGAATGGGCTCAGACACCAAGATAAACAACTTGCTGACCTGGCGCAGGCCTGAGAATGATGCTGATAGTGACTGTGAATCAGCCCCGGCTCCGGTCCAGGAGAGACAATTCCCAGCCAAGGAAAGGGAACACGCCAGCCACTGTTCTGGAAATTTCCACTCACATTGTCCTCAGAAAGCTGAGGGCTATAGAGGGGACACGACTTGTTCAAGGTCACCTGGCAGTGCAGAGCCAGAGCTGGAGAATGCCTCCCTGGGACCTCAGCCCAAGGTCACTGGGACTGTGGGCATTTGGGGCTCCCAAAGCCGCCCCCTGCTGGACGCCTTCCTGAGTGCTCTGCTCTGGTCCAGCCTGATGCTTTCTGGATTTGCATGGCCTTGGTAGTTAAGAGAGTCCTTTGTTCAGCAATAGACTCTGACAGCCCAGGAGCAGTCTGGAACGAGGCTTTGTGCTGTTGTTAAATCTGCCAAATGTGGAGCATTGCTCAACAAATCACACACTGACCACTGATGATCACGCAGGCACCGGGATGGCTGGAAATCTCCCCATCCCCCTGCTTCATGGCACCTGGTAAGCTTGTACGTCTCTGTGCTCTTTGGAAGCCGTGTGACTTTCCTCCACCCGTGAGATGTGAGCAGAAGTGACACCTGACCCTTCGGGGAAGCCTTACGACCCAGAGGGCGGTTTCGGCCATGTCCCTTCCCGCTCAGCAACGATGAAAGCCAGCGTTGAGATGGAACCTCGGATGGTTTGGTTGCCGAGTGACTACCACGAGTGAGGCCCCCTTCCTTCTGGTCCACACGGGACATGTAGTGTGAGCCAGACATTAACTCTTGCTCATTTGGGGGTTGTTGTTAGCATAGCTTAGCCCATCGGATAGGCCCTATCCCATTCTGACTGACACAGAAACTTGGTTTTGGAAGTGGGTGCTGTTGAGACAAACACCTAAGAGATGAGGCATTCTCTCCGAGGTTCGGTGGCAGGCAGTGAGGAGACCGGTGTTGGAGGCTGGGCGGATGGTGCTCCACGCAGGGGAGCAGCACTGGGTAACACCGTTGCCCGTGGTCACCTGGAATGCACTCTAGGGAAAGGAGTTTGAAGACAGAAAGTTAAAAGTGTGATTTGGCCAGGCCATGCAGGGAAGTGATGAGCTCAGAAATCATGTGGCTAAGGGTGGTCAGCCTATTTGTAGGTGCACAGTGGGATGGGATCTACAACCCTTAGGGTCTTCCAGTTCCAGCCAAGAAGTCAGACACTTGTTGACTGGCCTCCCTGAAACAACTAAAAACATGAAACAATGGCTTTCCATGCACCAGACCTCAGGCAACAAAGAACAGCGGTCCCCCAACACAACAAGCACATGAGACGGTCCACGAGGGCCCCCTCCTGCTGCCATGAGAGAATTTCCAGGCCCCGGGCAGGGAGAAGGAGCCCAGGCAGACTCTGAGTTGAGAAGACAGGACTGAATCTAGGGAGACCACGGCGGCTGGAATTCACAGGGCACAGTACGGAGAGGAGAGAGCCACGCAGAGAAAGAACTCCAAAGCCTCCCTCCTGTCTTCAGCAGAGTCCTGAGATGCAGGGAAATGTGGGGAACCACAGGAGCCAGGGGAAGAGCCACCTGGAAGGATTAGAGGGAACAGTTGCAGAAGCTCACCCTGGGTGGGAATAATGCTTACGCACCAGGCAGACTGAGCTGGGCCGTAATTCCCAGGGCATGGGGCAGAGCACTCAGAGGGCCCGCCTCAGCAGTGGGGGATAATTAGCTCTAAATGACATTATTTTGATGAGACTAAATCACCACTGGCACTATGATTATGGTACTGACTGCAATGATATAGACTCCTTTGGGGTCAGCAGATTATTATCTTGTGTAATGAGCCAGCTCTCCCATCACTTTTTCCTCTCTCCAAACGACTATGTAATAATACAGTTTGACATCCTTGGTGTGAACGCATCCTCAATGGGCTATGCCTCCTCCTAGTCTCACTGGCACTTAAAAACAAAACGGTACTACTTGGCCCCACCAGGACTCTCAGTTCAAATGATAACTAGGGCCTGAAATTACATAAATGCACCTTTTATAAAATGTTTAAATAGATCTATGTTTTTCAAAGTGTTGACCACAGAACCCTGGAGGTTCCTGAGACCTTCCGTGGGGGCCTACAAAATGAAAGCTATTTTCCTATTAATACAAAGATATTATTGTTCCTTTTTTCCTATGTTGAAATTTGCATTGATGGTGCAAAAGCAAATGTGGATAAAACTGCTGGTGCTTGAGTGTGAACGAGGCAGTGGCATCAGCTGTAATAGGAGTCATTGACTGTGTTTCTCATCACCATGCACTTGGAGAAAAAAAAACCAGTTTGGCTTAAGAATGTCTTTGATGAAGCAGAGGAAATTATTCAGTGTATTAAATATTGAACCTTGAGTGCATGCCTTTTAATATTCTGATTCTGTGTGACAAAGTGGGGAAATGCATAAAGCAGTTCTGCTGCAAGCTTAAGTATGAGGGTCGCCTGGAGGACAAGGACTCGTGATAGATTGCATTGTGAGCTAAACGAGCCCCTTTTTTCATGGAATATTATTCTTACTTCAAAGACAGACAAAGGGGAGTTATCCAGATTTGGGCATTTGGCAGACACAGTTTTGAAAATGAATGAAATGAGCTTACCACTTCAAGGAAAAATGACTGACAATAATTGTTGCCAATTATAAAATTCAAGCTTTCAAGTGCAATTTAGAATTTTGGAGAACTTGTATTTGCCTCTACGAGGTTGACAGTTTCTCAATACATTGTGATTGTTTGTAATATTAATATAAGGATGTTGTTTTTTATATTGTATACTAAGATGTGTCAACATTTGGAAGCTCTACATAATAACTCAATGAATCAATATTTTCAAAACGACCAATGAATGATGTTTCAGGATCATGCAGAAGCAAAAGGTCCATTTAAAGTACAAGGCTGACATGTGGAGTTTGATGTAACAGTAAGAAAAGTTCATTGATATGATTTCAGGTTCCTCATTGCAACTAACCTTTAAGAAGTGAGCACATGTTGAGCTTTGGTGCACTGTCCAAGAGGAACAGTCACAATCACCTTTAAAGACTATGTGAGCACTGCTCTTCTTTCCAACTACAGAGCTGTGTGAAGCCAGGTTTGCTTTAAAAACAAACAAACACAAAAACTTGCAAAAACAGCTTTACTGAGATATCATTGACATATAAAAAGTGTATATATTTAAGGTACACAACTTGATGTTTTGATATATATTCATTGTGAAAAAGTCTTCACAATCAATCTAATTAACATATCATCACCTCACATAGTTACCATTGTATGTGTGTGTGTGTGTGTCTGCGGTGAGAAGCAGTTTTCTTCATATACCTCCACCAAAACAACATATCACAATAGATTGATTGCAGAAGCAGATAGGAGAATCCAGCTGTCTTCTATTGAATCAAACATCAAAAATATTTCCAGAAATCTAAAACAATGCTACTTTTTTCATTAATTTTATTTGTTTTGGAAAATGTTATTTTCATAAAAATGCATTATTAATACCTAATGGGTTTGTTCTTATTTTTAAATGATTTAATTAATAAATATTTCAAATATTTTTTTTCAGATTTTCCAATAAGGTAATTATAGATAGACGTAGCCCATATGTACCAGTTATCAGTTTACTGATTATTAGTCCTTCAATGCCAGCTCTGCAAAAATGGAGCGGGGACCTTTAAATATGTTTGTTCATTGCCAGCTGGCGCAATGTTAAGCTTTGTCAGTAGAGGGTGCTAGAGAGACACTGAGCAGGAAGCGGTTTCCTTTCTGGTTCAGTGTGCTCTCTCCTGCAGCTTGGGCTTCTACAGTTCCTACTTCTATGACATTGTGACTAAACTTCCTTTTTGGTCCCGGAACCATCTCCTATGCTATTGAAACCTATGAATGTTAAATAGCAGAATACAATTCATAGGTGATGCAACTGTTTAAATGCAAAAACTGGAACATGAGAGTGTGATTGTCATTCTGTGATACAATCAATTAAAAGAATTAATAGCTTTCCAAACCATCAATGCCTCAGGACTTTAGTCAGCTCAGCGAATAGAAATGAGGACTCTGAGCCATCTCTCCTTCTCTCTGTGAGAAGCTGCAGGCTGCTGTCATGGTACCCAGTCTCCTCCTTAGGGAACTCAATACCCTGCCTAGAGTGCAAGAACTCCTAGTGGGTCCTGGAATCCTCACCTTCTCTGCCACTGGGTGTAGGGAGGTTTGGAGATGATAAAAAAGCTAACTTTTTTTTGTATTCATAAACTTGTGAGTTTCCTTTCTCTAGGTAAAGACCTATTCCTTTAGAGTGAACTTGAAGACTAGGCTTCAATTAAAATAACAGACAGCAAGAACCAAAGTGGGGCCAAGTCAGCTGGGGTGATATGGGCTCTGACCTTGCAGAGGAAACAGAGTACAACCCATGAGTTGTAACAACCACAGACTCTAGAAGTGGGCGCCAGGGCAACACCCAGGACCTCCTCCCAGGCCCCAGCCCAAGGAGCACTGAGGGCGGCTCCTCTGCGCTGAAGTCAGCGATTCCAGAGGACATGGCATGAATCCAGTGGCCCCTCTCCCTCAGCTGCTATGCCCTGGACATTTTTACCTAATGAAACCAAGCGTTGTTTTTAAAAGACTAAATTATTTGATGCAATTAAAAATTATTGGGGTAATTTGTAATGTTTCTTGCCTCTATCACCCAATGGATAGTGACTGGAAAAAGATCAGATCAATTATTAGGGATGAAAAATAGAATTATATATTTCTTTGAACATCTGAAGGTAATATAAGTAACTCTGAGATCCCGCTACCTGGGTATACTTTGTTATTTCCCCTAAGTAATGCCCACTCTGTGAACAAGACTCTTGCCTCCCGCTATACCAGATATCCGATATTCCATAATACTTATTAAATTGAATTTACTGGACCTCAATATTGTATTCTATAGTGGTAATTGGCAACCATTTTTGCACAGGGCCAGATCGTAAACACTTTGGACTTCACAGGCCACACATGATCTCTGTAGCAGTTACTAAACTCTGCTGTTGTAGCGTAAAAACAGTCATGAACAATATGTAAACATAGTTGTGCTCCAATAAAACTTTATTTACAAAAACAAGCAGTGGGCCGGTTTGGATGATGGGCTATAGTTTGCTAAGTCTTCCCATGCTGTTGCCATTTACTATCTCTGGAGACAAATGGCCTCTCCGTTTTTACCTTACAGGCAAACTCTAATACAGAACCACACAGAAAGGAATTCTGGGAAATGCAGTTCTTGGTTTCTCCTCTTCAAGAGGGTGACAGTGATGCATAGTTGGCCACAGATAATCCAGTCTACCAATGTTTCTGAATTACAGAATATTCACAGGCCAAGATGCCAGAATGACAGACACCATATCTTCAGAATCTCCTACTATTCGTTGAATTGAAACAATGGATTCCGCTTGCTTAAATGAGGCAGTTGAATTCTCTCTCACATCATGAATTGTTGGGATGGTACACCCAGGATCAGGAGCTCAGGGCCCTTTCATCTCAATGCTCCATCATTCACGGCTTCTCTGCCAAGGTCATTGTACAGTTCAAGGTGGCCCCTGGAGTCAGGCCCACATTCCAGCCCCAGGGAGGAGGATGGGTGGAAACAAGGACATAGCCCCTAGAGATATGGACATTTTTTAAGAACTTGTGTGTGCCACTTCTGTTTACAAAGTTTAGTCACCAGGACAAGTCTAAATGCAAGAGAGGGTTTAGAATTTAGTTATTTCAGGTGGCCATGGGCCCAGCTAAAAATCAGGTGGTCTATAACCAAAGAAGAAAAGAAGAACAGATATGAAAAGACAAGCAGTGATTTTTGATACACCAAGGTTTCAGTCACACCTTGTAAAGGCTAATGTTCTGCAACCACGCCATGTTGTTACAGGCCAGTTACATAGTCACACCGCATTCTTACTGGCCAAAGTTCTGAAGAGCTGGGCTATTATATGCCAGGATTCTGAATCACATACGATTCCCAAGGTTCTAGAATTAGATAAGACTTCCTCAGGCCAAGATTCTAAATTCACATAAAAACTCACAAGCCAAGAGTAAAAATCACAAAGTCCAGTAAACCAACCTTCCCAAATCACTTGAACTTCTTTGGATCAAGTCTCCAGATTATATAAGGTTCCCACAGAATAAGCTTTCAGACTCATGCAAGATTCCTATAGGCTAAGGCACATGGAGATAAAAATTCTAGAATTACCTTATATCTCTTATAGACTAGGATTCCAGAATCATACAATATTTTTATAGAGCAAGTTTCTGAAATAACACAGTATTATTACACAATATTCTGATAGCCAGGATCCTAGAATCAAGCATATTTCTTTCAGGCCAAGTTTTCAGAATAAAAAAAAATGTTTTAATGAAGTTTCCAAAATCTTGTAAGTTTATTACAGGTCAAGTTTCCACACGCACACAAGATTGTGAAATGGCATAGTATTATTACAAGCCAATATTGCAAATCAGGTAACTTTCTTACAGGCTAATGTTTCAGAATCACCCAAAGTTTTTTTCATGCCAGTGGATCTAGACTCACACAGAATTCCTACAGCCTCATGTTCCATAAATCCACACAAGTCTCAAAGACCCCGTTTCCAGAATCTTAAACAACCTGAGTTCTGGAAACCCAAATAACCCTTACATTCCTGGTGTCTGGTTTCCAAGCTGGCATTGAAGTTGACTGAGTCTGCTTTCAAGTGAGAATTCACAAAACATTACCCACTCCAATGCCTGTGGCAGGCACTCTTCCTCTCTCTAGGCATCTCCAACTGTTGCATAATCCCTAATGGTTCTAGAGGTGTTTATATATTTGTGAGCGGCAGGAGGAGCCGAGAGGTGGTATCATCAGTGTATGAAGGGTTAGTAACAACAACAACAATAATAATTAGAACAATATTTATTAAATTCCTGCTATGTGCATCATACTTGTTATTGACATATTTTATCTATTTAATCATTCTAGCAACCCTATTTGAATTATCATTATAATTAACATTTATAAATATAAAAGCCTAAGCAACCGTTATGACCAAACAACCAAAATGACCGGTTGTTCTGGTCAACCAGTCACTATGTCATGCACTGACCACCAGGAGGCAGACGCTCAACACAAGAGCTGCCCCCTGGTGGTCAGTGCACTCCCAGAGCCAATCTCCCACAGCCAGCCAACCTCCCCCGGTCCCTCCCCCAACTTGGCTGGCAAACCTCCTGCGGTCCTTCTCCCCCATCCTTTCCCCCATTCAGCAGGCCCCGGCCAGCAAGCCTGGGCTGGCCCAGCCCCAATCAGGACTGGGTGAGATGGCCCCGATAGGCCCTGATTGCCAGCCAGGCCTAGGGACCCCACCCATATATGAATTTCGTGCACCAGGCCTCTAGTCATTAATAATTATCATCAAAACTCTCTTTTTTTCCATGACCAAGCTCAGTTCAGAAAAGTTAAGCAACTTGTCTAAGATCATCTATATATATAAAAGGCTAATATGCTAAGTGTCCACCCAGGTAATGATGTCACATAGCAACGCCTGGCTTCCTCTCCCTAGTGACTAGCCTCTTTGGAGTTTCTTCAGCCCAGGAACACAACTTGCTTTATAGTCAGGTGCAAACATTTTACAGTTTAACCAAATGTCTGTGAAGCATTTTCCTGTGCCTCATCTCATTTGATCCTCACAGAAGTCCTGGAGTAGGTAGATAGGAGGCTTGGTGGAATCCTATTTTCTTTCCATTAGCCAGAAAATGGAGATTTAGAAAGCTTAGAAACTTGACCCAACTGAAAAGAAGAAATGGTGGACTTTGAAAATGACTTCAGGTTTTCTCACTGCACAGAATATAGTCAAACACTGCTGCACTTAAATATTTTACCCTTTGTTCTCCCTGCATGATCTATAATAATAATCTGCTTTGTGTTGATATTTACTGCTGTGTTGCTGACAATTACCTGAAAGAGAAGTTGGGGTGCTTCGTTGAGCTGGAAAAAGTTTAGCTAAATCAGAAAGCAGGTCTAATTAAGCAAATTTATTCTATCTATAATAATAAAAGCATAATATGCTAATTAGATCAGACAGCCGAACAACCTTCTGGATGTCCTTCTGGATGAAGCTGTGGCAGCAGGGGTTGAGGCAAAGGTGTTAGGGACAATAAGGCAGGCAGGTGAGCGGTTAGGGGTGATCAAGCAAGCATGCAGAGTGGTTAGGGGCAATCAGGTAGGCAGGCGAGTGGTTAGGGACGATCAGGCAGGCAGGCAGAAGCAGTTAGGGGCAATCAGGCAGGCAGATAGGCGAGCAGTTAGGAGCCAGCAGTACAGGATTGTGAGAGGGATGTCCAACTGCCGGGTTAGGCCTGATCCCTGGGCCTAAACTGGCAGTTGGACATCCCCTAAGTGGTCCCACATTGGAGAGGGTGCAGGCTGGGCTGAGGGATACCCCCTCCCCCATGCATAAATTTCATGCACTGGGCCTCTAGTGTATGTGAGTGTGTGTGTGTGTGTGTGTGTGTGTGTGTGTGTGTGTGTGTATAGTTAAAGTGACTCATGCATGCGCGATACATATAAAGCTCTCACTGGCGCCAATCGCACGCGTGTGTTTCGATCTGTCATTGTCGATCATGAATTTGGTTGACACTTCTATTATAGAGAAAGGGTGAATAGCAATATTAAAATATTTCTTCTAATTAATTTCCTTTCAATGTGCATAAATTCATGCACTGGGCCACTAGTACAATTATAAAATGGTAGATTCAAAATTATATGCCTGGTTGTTTGCTCCAGGACTACAGGGAGATGCCTCCAGCTTTGGAGCAGAGCATAAGGAAAAGACCATAATACCCTTGAGATTAAAAAAAAAAACTACTCAATTTCAACAGGAAAATGATAAAAGGAACCATCTACAGAAACGATCCTTCCTAGGCATGAGTAGAAAGCGAGGAGCGAAGGAGATTTGGGGAGGCATAAATCTTAATAAGGGCTGGGTGAAACCTTGAGTGCATTCCCATATCACTGAGAATCATGTAACAAGACTCATCATGCTGGCACATGGAGAAAGAGCAGATGTACTGGCAAAGGGACTGTAACCGTCAGTGAGTTTTCAAAGGGTAATTTAGCAGTTTGGAATCAGCAATGAGTAAGGAAAAAGGATGCCTGGATTGGCTGACACGATAATTCTAGTTCATTTGGCAGACAAATTCCTAAGGTGGAAGTGAGTACATCATTCAGCAGTCATTTGTTAGGCTTCCATCATGTTCCTTGGTTTGGAGATAAAATACGATAAAAATGTATAAGGCAAAATATTTGTCTTTAAGAAGTTCTACTGTAACAGGAGAAACAGGTGAACAACAATCAAACAGAAGTGCAGTTATGGGAGGCCAGCATGCATGTGTGTGTGGGTGCACTTATACACCCAGAGAGGGGTGAGTGGAGAAGGGTTGGTGAGATGGAGATGGTGGGCTGGATCCATAAAGACAAGCTAGAAGAAGTCTGCTAGGTGGGGTGAGACTGGCAGAAGTGGTGGGAGGCCTTCCCATCCAGGGGACCCACCAGGCACACTGGCTCCCCAGGGGAAAGGACACCTGTGTGATGGAGAACCGTGACGAATCCTGCCTGCCATGGCCATAGAGCTCATCTTAGGCAGCTCAGGAAGCAGGGAGACTAGGCCAGACTGAGTCTTGCTTGTATCTAGCAAAGGCCACAGAAAGCCATTGAACGTGAGGTTCTAAGATGGGGCGCTCTGCACAAGCATGTGCGGGGTGTGGTGAGGAAATAATCACAGTGAGGTCCCCACCTGTTGGTTACCTTCTCTAGGCTCTCACATTTGGGACACAGATATTTCATACTGTTTACCCTAACAAATTTTTATTATTATTTTAACAATTGTCATGCCAAATGTAACCTTTGAAATGTTGAAAAGATACTGCTCTTTGAGACAAAGTTTGGGGAGCTTTGGCTGTTTACCTCCATGATCTCATTCTGCCCCAGGGAGAACCAGCTCAAGTTTGACTTCTCTCCACTTCCCACAGAGGAGTGGCAGTGTCACCAATCAGCCAATACTCAACGGTTCAATCCCACTGCCTTCAGATCCACAGTCTAGTGAGTCTATCCCTGGTTCCTCTTGGTTAGGTTTATCTGTTTATTTGTTCATGCTTGTGTGTGTGTGTGTGTGTGTGTATGTGTGTGTGTGTGTGTGTTTAATCTGCAAACTTATTAATCCACCTGTTTCTCCCAACCTAGTAGAGTTTCTGAATTAAAATTCAGCACACTAGATTTCCAAGATAAAGTGACAGAATTCAGGCTTACCTTCTCACCATAATAAACTAGTAAATGGATCAAAATATATTAAACAATTGTTTTCAGACACTGGTTAACAGGCAGCATGGGAGTATGACCCATGAGACCGGGAAAACAAATAAGATGAGCCCAATGATATCTATGGACTGTGTCTAGAGGCACATTCTGGACTGTGATGTGGAAGGAAATCTATGGCCTCATTGTGCTGAAGAGACAGAGATCAAATTTCAGGGATATTGAAGTAGCTAAAAATGTGGATATAGTTCTAGAGAGAAGGGAGCTATGCAGAAAACAAAATCCAAAAAAATTGCATAGGGTTTCCCTTGAATGTTTGCTGAATTATAAAGCAAGCTCACGGAGGCTGAAAGTCTATGACTTCATACAAAGAACAACTGTGTGTTATTTTTTTTAGGTTGAAAGTTTGCTGTGTTCATACAGGTGAGGAGATGTTTAGGTTCCAACCAGACACAGTAAAGTTTTATTGATCACCCAAGACATTCAGCTTCTAACCTGCCCTAACAAAGGTTTAAACAAGTCTTGAAAGAAAGTAAGTTAATCCTTTGGCATTTAACCTCCTGATATAAAAATCACAACATTCTTCACAGGAAAATACTCAACTGCATAATATTCACAATCAAATAAAAATGTAATTAAAAATTACTATATGTGCCAAAAAATAGAGCAATGTGACTAAAAACAAACAAAATCAAGTCAGTAGAAGCAGAAACAGAAATGATAGTGATAACAGGATTAGCAAGCAAGATTTTTAAAGCAGTTATTATAAATATACTCCATATGGTCAAGAACTTAAAGAAAAATATGAACATAATAATGAAAAAGAGAAGACCAAAACACAAAAAAGAACCACATGGAACTTTTAGAGGCACAAATACAACATGTAAAATGAAAAATTCACTGGATGGGGTTAACAACGGATTAAAAGAAAGCATCAGTGAACTTGAAGACATAGCAATAGAAACTATCTAACCTGAAGCACAAAAATAAAAAAGGCTGAACAATAAATAGAGCCACAGTAACCCATGGGACAGCAAAAGGCAGTCTAATCTGTATGTTGCTGAAGTCCCAGAGGTGAGGAGCAAGAACAGAAAAGTATTTAAAGATCTATTGGTAAAAACATTTTCCAAATTTGTTGGAAAATGTAAACCCATAGATCCAAGAACCTCAATAAATCCCAATCAGAACAAAAACAAAGAAAACCAGATAAAGGCACATTATGATCAAATTGTTGAAAAACCAATAATGAAACTATTAAAAGCATCTAGAGAAAAAAGACACTCTATGTCAGAGAATAAAAGATAAGACACTACAGGCTTTTTTGTCACAAACTATGCAATGAAATATATTTTTAAGTGTTAAAAGAAAAAAATACTCTGTCAACCTAGAATTCTATATTAACAAAAAGTATTCTTTAAAAATGAAGTCTAAAGGCTTTTTCAGACAAACTGGAGCTAATAGAATTCATTACTGGCAGAACTACAGTACAAGAAAGATTAAAGAAAATTCAAAATATTGATACTAGATGGAAACCTGGACCTGTTGAAAGGAATAAAGAACATAACAAATAGTAAATATCTTAGTAAATTAGTACATTTGCGAGTACTTGTTAGGTAGTGACATCACCAAAATGTCAACCTAGGTCATTCCTGACTTTACTTCCTCTCACAAGAACAACTAACAACTATTCAAGACCCAGACACCACCGAGAGCAATTTATTTTCTCACAGTTCTGGAGACAGGAGGCCAAGATCAAGGTTCCGGCTGGTTGGTTTCGAAGAGGCCTTTCCTTGGCTTGCAGATGGCTGCCTTCTTGCTGTCCTCACATGGCCTTTCCTCTGCACACACACATCCCTGGGGTCTCTTCCTCCTCTTATAAGGACACCAGTGCTATTGGGTTAGAGCATCACCCTATGACCTCACTTAACTTAAGTACCACCTTACAGACCCTACCTCCAAACACAGTCCCTTGGGGGTTAGGGATTTAACATAAGAATTTTAGTTGGTACATCGTTTAGTCCATAACAGTCTTCATCAAAATTAAAAACTTCTGCTCTTTGAAAATTATCTTTAATAAATGAAAAATAAGCCATAGGCTGGGAGAAAGTATTCATTTTACATATATCTGACAATGGCCTTATATCCTGAATATATGAAGAACTTTTAGAACTCAATAATAATAGAGAACCCAACTAAAAATGTTCAATAGTCCTGGCCGTTGTTGCTAAGTGGTTGAGCAGTGGTCGGCAAACTGCGGCTCGAGAGCCACATCCGGCTCTTTGACCCCCTTCAGTGTGGCTCTTCCACAAAATACTGACTTCTGCGCATGGGCCACAAAGTTTCGATCTCACTGTACGTGCGCACTCGCACGTGGTATTTTGTGGAAGAGCCACACTCAAGGGGCCCAAGAGCCGCATGTGGCTCACGAGCCGCAGTTTGCCGACCACTGGGTTAGAGCATCAGTCCATGCACTGAAGGGTCACAGGCTCCATTTCCAGTCAAGGGCACATACCTGGTTTGCAGGTTCAATCCCTGGCCCTGGTCAGGGCACGTGTGGGAGGCAACCAATTGATGTGTGGATAACACTTTAAATGGGTGCATTTGTACTGTGTATCTATACGCACGTATGTGTATGCATACATAAAATACCTCCATGAAGTTGATTAGAATAAATTTAAAAACCTAGCAAGCCAAGTTTGACTCTCTGCTCAGCAGCCCATTCTATAAACAGTGTTGACAGTTTGACCTTCTTCATGAATTGTTACATTCTGTACTGGAACAAATGTGAATTAGACTGAACTTGAGACAGGAGTTTCGAGATCTTCACTGAGTGAGCAAGTAACAGAAATTGCATTTCCACTTTTTAACGAATGAAAAATATTTGCCCCAAACCCTGCAAAAGGCTCTGTCAAGAGTTGCGTTTGTCTCGGCTTGGAAACCATAAAGCCTTGTTGAATCCTCCCATGGCCCAGAAGGAGGGGGCACTAACCTTTTCCAAGTTTTGACAAGCTCATCGGTATTTGTTTCAAACCATTTGTAGTCCTTCCTGACTTTTTCAGCAAGGTTTCACAGGAGCTCATCTTTTCAAAATACTTCAGCATTTGCTTTAAAAAAAAAGGTTGTGTTTTCCCCCTCCCCCAGCCAATAAGAATGGCTTATTCAGAAATGGCTTCCATTTACATGCCTGCTATTTTAGACCATAATCAGCCTCATTAACTATTAAATGATGTCAGTTTTCTTTTAACTTTGCGTTTTGGTGAGCATTTTGCTAGGTGAAGCTGCCTGTCTGAGAGGGGCAGATTTGTCTCATTTTGTTATACCCAGATGTGCCTAAATAGAAGACAAAGGAGAACAAATACTGAGTAAGACTTTTAGTGAATTTATGTTGTACTCCTCATAAATTCCTGTGGGTTTCTTTTGGCATTAAATTTGTTGTTCTCAGTTCCTTTTCAATGAAATCTGATGCAATAGTTAAGGGCCAGTGTCAAGCCGGGAGCCTCCATCTCTGATCAGCTGCTGCGATGCAACATAAATCAGGTCAATTTCTTGCACTTCCATTGTGCACTCTGATCTTTGGTGAGCTCAGTGTGTGGCATATTCAGAAGAAGGTCTGGCTTCAGGAAGCCGACAATTAAAAAGAAGCATGAATAGTGGCTAGACTTTGAGCTCGAATAACTAAATTTTAGTTAGGATTCCTCCGCTTCATTAGCAGTACTTATTCAAGAATTCATTTAACTTCTTTGTTAAATACATTTTAATAATCTTCAATGTCATGATTTTAAAACAGGAAAAATTATCTCTATTTACTCTATAGGATTGGAATGACGGTCAAAGAAGATAATGTTAGGATGTCCGTTTATAAAATACTAGAGGCCCGATGCATGAAATTTGTGCAAGAGTAGGCCTTCCTTCCCCCGGCTGCTGGCACCAGCTTCCCTCTGTTACCCGGGACCTGGGCTTCCCTTGCAGCCCCAGCTTTGTCCGGAAGGTCGTCCAGAAGGCCTAATTAGCATATTATGATTTTATTATTATAGATAAATGCAATAAAATTGTAAAGTTCATTTATTAGAATATGATTGGAGAGATAAGCCTAAGGTGACTCAGCAAAATTACATGAACATACTTATGGTTTGTTTGTTTATGCCCCCATAGGACAACAAGGAGGGGTTAGGAAAAACAACAGTTTCAATTAACTTGAAAATCATTAAAACAAGATTTAAAAGATGAAGAAGCATAGTTCCACTTCTGGCTATGATGAAGGAGCTCATGTCAGATAAAAATTTTCATTGAGATCAGCTGAAATATGGATAAAATATTTTTAAAATTTTCTTTAAAGAGTTACAAGGCAGCCATAATTCAAGAAGCCACGATTTTGCAGAGGGAAAAGACAGTTCTTTGAGAGATCCCAACATTTGGTCATCACTTTTCCCTTTGGGGACATCTGGTGCAGGGTGAGAGGTGGAGGGGTTCAGGAGAGGTTATCCACAAAGAGAGAAACTAGCAGAGCTTCAGGTTATTCCACAGAGAAGAGAAACTGAAACAGTTCTGGGCTTCCAAGGCAGCCAGGAATTAAGGAGTTTTGATCCAAGAGAGGAAGGAGGCCCAGAGAAGTTAGCCTGGCAGTGGGCTCTTTTCTCCTTGAAAACAATTTCCAGTTCTCAACTACACAGGAAAAGAGGCTAAGAAGATGAGTAAAAGGTGGCTGGAGTCCTAGCTGGTTTGGCTAAGTGAATAGAGCATCGGCCTGCGGACCAAAGGGTCTTGGGTTTGATTCCAGTCAAGGGCACGTACCTCAGTTGTAGGCTCCTCCCTGGTCCGGGCCCTGGTCGGGACACGTGCAGAAGGCAACCAATTGATGTGTTTTGATATTTCTCTCTCTCTCTCTCTCTCTCTCTCTCTCTCTCTTTCTCTCTCTCTCTCTCTTTCTCTCTCTCTCTCTGACTCTCTCAAAAAAATCAATGGAAAAGTAGCCTCGGGTGAGGATGAAATAAAAAAGGTGGCTGGAAAAATTCCATGGTCCCTGGGAGACAAAAATTTGAAAGAGGATATGCCAAGGATGAAAGGACCCAGGAATTACCAGGTTCTCTGCTGGGACCACTGCAGATCAACCAGACGAAGATCACACTTACAGAGGCTGAAACCAGGCCTCAAGCCAGTGCAGCCCTGGCTTGAAGGAGCTGGACCAGCAGCCCTACTCCAGCCACTTGCCAGAGGATAGGGGGAATCTCTGTGGAGGACGTCCTGCAAAGCCTCCACCTGTTTTAATGTCAGTATTCAATCAAAAATACTAAGTGTACCAAGTCACAGGACCAAGAGATAAAAGCAGACAGGAAAACACACCACAGATAACCTAGATGTTAAGGTGATAAGACGTGAACTTTAAAATAACTATGATTAAGGTCCATAAAAAGATATAACAGATGGATAATTTTACTTGGGAACTGTAATCTATTTTTTTAAAAAAGAATCAAGCAGAAATTCTAAAACTGAAAGAGAATATAATTCAGAAGATTAAGAATCCAATGGATGGCTCAAGAGTGGACTGAAGGAGAGGAAGAGGATTAGTTAAGTCATAGTTAAGTCAGTAGAAAATATACAGGCTGAAGTCCAAAGGAAAATACTGAATAGAGGATAAGACACATATGGAACACGATGGAAAGTTTAAATAGAGATTTCAATACATATCATTCAATACATACACGCTCTCTTCTCCTTCTTGGAGACCCAGAAGGAGAAGAGAGAAGAATAGAGAAGTGGTATATGAAGAAATAATGACCAAGACTCTTCCAGCACTGACAGGACATAAAGCTAGAGATTCAAGAAGTGTTACCAAGGCCAAACAGCATAAATATACAGAAAATCCACTTCGGAACATCAGAGTGAATCTTTGAACACTAAAAATAAAAAGAGTATTCTTAAAAGTGGTTCATGGTAAAAAGATATATTCCTTTCAAAAGCACAATAAGATAAAGGTCAGAGAAAATGGAATAATATCTTCAAATTGCTAAAATCATCATCAAACTAGAGTTTTATATTCAGTGAAAATAATCTTCCAAAAGTGTAGGCAAAATGAAGTTATTTTCAGTCAGACAAGAACCAAGAGGATTCAGCACCAGTAGACCTGCACTAAATAAAAACTAAAGTGAGATTCAAGTGACAAAATTCACCTACCTAGCATACATAGAATCTGCACCTCGCATTAAGAAAAAGCATTCAGCCCTGACCGGTTTAGCTCAGTGGATAGAGCGGCCTGCAGACTCAAGGGTCCCGGGTTCAATTCTGGTCAAAGGCATGCACCTTAGTTGCGGGCACATCCCCAGTAGGGAGTGTGCAGAAGGCAGCTGATCGGATGTTTCTCTCTCATCGATGTTTCTGGCTCTCTATCCCTCTCCCTTCCTCTCTGTAAAAAGATCAATAAAATATATTTTTTTTTTAAAAAGAAAGAAAAAGCATTCATATCAGGTGCACATGAAACATTTATCAACATTGACCACATGCTACCCCATAAAGCAAATCTCAACAAATTTCAAATGGTGGAAATGATTCAAAGTATGTTCTTTGACCATAGTGTACTAAATTAAGGACAATAAGAAAAAAACAACCAAAAAATTACCAGATGTTTGAAAACTCAGCATTATGCTTCAAATAATAGATGGATTTTAAAAATCACAATAGCAATTAGATAATAGTTTGAACTGAACAATATGATAAATATAACATAGCAAAATGTATGAAGCTAAAACTGTGCTTAGAGGAAAATTTATAACCTTAAGTATGCCTATATTAGAAAATAAAAGCTGAAATCAATTTATTTAATATTCATCTAAAGATACAGCTAAAGCCAAGCTTAGAGAGAAATAGACAGCCTTAATGTATTAGAAAAAAAGAAAGGCTAAAAATCAGTTATGTAAGTATTTATTTCAAGAAGTTAGAAAAAGAAGACCAAATTATTAGCCAAAGAAAATAGTAGGAAGGAAATAATAGATATAAGAGCAGATAATAGTGAAACAGAATATAAAAGGAAAATCAACAAAGTCAAAAGTTGGTTGTTTGAAAGACTAATAAAATTGATAAATCTATAGAAAGACAGGTCAAGGAACAAAGAGAGGGATATGGATTATCAATGTCAGTAATGAAAACATAAATATTCATAGTGAATTTATACAGACCATAGAGCAGAGTGCGTAAGAGTGCAGCCTCTAAAACCAGATTGCCTAGACTCAGGGTTTCAAAACAGAGTATCACTCACAATAGCCAAGCTATGGAAACAATCTAACTGTCCATCAACGGGTAGATGGATTAAAAAGATGTGGTATATATACAATCTACTGTATATATATATCCCACGTTCAAAGGCTGTTAAATCGCGTTGTTTACCCATATCTTCAGAAAAAAAATCACATCTACTGTCGTGGTAAACAACCTGCTTCCCTATTTATAATGGTCTGGCCCTCTAGCACCTTCAGCGTGAAATTATAGCTAATTTGCCTACAAACATCAGGTGGCCATAATAATCTGGCCACTCAGTGTATAATAATAAAAATGTAATATGCAAATCAACCAAATGGACAAACAGTGGAATGACTGTTCGGACGACCTTGCTGTGACACCCACTGGCAGCAGGCCCGCCAAGGCAGGTGCAATGCGATTGGTTGGGGGCCCCGCCATCGCCCCACAATTGCCCCGCCAATTGCCACTGGCCAGTGGGGCGATCAATCAGGGAGCTCTGCAATCGCCTCAAAGAGGGAGGCCCAGGCCACCCTCTGCAGGGCAATCGATTGCAGGGGCGGGGGGCCTCCACGATCGATTGTCCTGCAGAAGAAGGCCCAGATCACTGGCTGGGGGGCAATCGATAGGGGGGGCTCCACAATCACCCCAAAGAGAGAGGCCCAGGCCACCCTCTGTGGGGCGATCTATCGGAGGCTCTGTAGAAGCGGGGAACTGAGAGTGTATGGCGGCGGACACAGGCAGCGCCAGGCCAAGGTGGGTGCAGTCAGGAGGCGGGGCCGTGAGGCATCCAGGGCTGCGAGGGCCTACCCTTGCATGAATTTCATGCATTGGGCTTCTAGTCCTATCTAATAATAGACAAACATGGTAATTAACTGTAACTTCGCTATCCTTCCCATTGGCTAATCAGGGCGATATGCAAATTAACTGCCAACTAAGATGGCGGTTAACCACCAAAAAAGATGGCGGTTAATTTGCATACTCGCAATGATGGGAGGCGAAAGGGGAAGGATGGAAGACAGTGATCAGAAACCCAGGCGCAGGCAAGAGCCAGGGAGCAGGGCAAAGGTCGGCCCTGGAGGCCACCTTTGCCCTGCCACCAGCGGGTGATCGGAGAAGCCTGGGGGGTGGGGCAGGGAAGCAGACACAGACAGTGACGGAGACTGCAGAAGCCGGATGCAGGGGCAGGGAAGCAGCCGCCCCCAGCGTCCCCGGCCACGGCTTCCCTGCCCGCACCCGGCTTCTGCGATTGGTGATGCCTATTTTTGCATGACACTTAACTGACTACCCTCCCTGGAAGCACAGAAGAAGAAGAAGCCCCCCAGAAGAAGAAGCCACCCACCTTTGGTCCAGGCGCCAGCGCCTGGGGCTGGCTGCAGCCCAGGAGATGGACAAGCTACCGGCCAGAGGTCCCAGGCTGCAGCCACCCGGAGAAGCTACCAGCCCTGTGGTCCAGGGCGCCAACGCCTGTGGCCAGGGAAACAGGTTCCCTCTTCTCCTACTGTAGTCATTACTTCAATATTCCCCTTCTGAATTTCTCTCCTGTGCTGCAACCCAACTCCACTTTTCATCGGAAGGATATGGAACAGAGAGAGCAGTGTTAAAAGCTTACATTTTTAAGCCGGTAAGGTTGGTACTTAAACATATAAATGGAAAACTAGAGTCCTTAAGGTAACAAAGGCTACAAAGGACAGGGACAGCGCATGACCTATTATATCCAGCAATCCATATGGGGACTGAAAACTTTGCAATGATGGCAATTACTGAAGATATGAATCAACTAAAATAGTTGACTGGGACAATTCTTCCATCTTTGAAAATGTCTACATCAAATCTGTTTAAATAGATTTTCATCTGCATAATATAACACATTCTGACAAGACCACCACCACCACCAATGTGGTCAGTGTTGTGCTGTTAAATGTTAAATAACTGAGGGACCCCCCCTCAAGTGCACAAATTTTGTGCACCAGGCTACTAGTCCTATATAATAAAAGACTAATATGCAAATCAACCGAACGGTGGAACAACCGGTCGCTATGACGTGCACTGACTAGCAGGGGGCAGACACTCAATGCAGGAGCTGCCCCCTGGTGGTCAGTGTGCTCCCACAGGGGAAGCACCGCTCAACCAGAAGCCAGGCTCATGGCTGACAAGCGGAGTGGCGGTGGCGGGAGCTTCTCCCACCTCCACGGCACTGCTAAGGATCTGACTGCCAGCTTAGGCCCGCTCCCCTCAGGCCTAAGCTGTCAGTCGGACATCCCCCGAGCACTCGTGGACTGCAAGAGGGTGCAGGCCAGGCTGTGGGAACCCTCGAGTGCACGAATTTTGTGCACCAGTCCTCTAGTAGAATATATTTCAGCTATGAGGAAAAGGGACATCCTGCCATTTTTGACAATATCAGTAGACCTTGAGGGCATTATGCTAAGTGAACTAAGTCAGACAGAGAAAGACAAATACTGTGTGATATCACTTCAATGTGGAATCTAAAAAGTCAAGCTCAAGTCTTTACAGGGTAGCTCAGTTGGTTAGAGCATTGTTCCGATATGTCAAGGTTGCGGGTTTGATCCCAGTCGGGGCACAGACAAGAAACAACCAATGAATGCATAAATAAGTGGAACAGCAAATACATGTTTCTTTCTCTCTCTCTCTCTCTCTCTCTCTCTCTCTCTCTCTCTCTCTTTCTCCTGCCAGAAGTTAATTCCAGCATGTTCAGCAGGGCTGAATCATCTGGAATGGTAAAGGCATTTCCCCAAACCTGAAAAAGATGCATTAAATTGATTGTTTGCTGCCAGACAGCTCAGGGCATCTTAATCTACATGTTATTGCCTCCTACTGGCCAAACACCTGAACAGCGGTAGGCTAATTCTCCCCATTCTGACAATGGACTGTGTATAGAAACCTGACCCTTTGAAGTGTATATCTCTGCCTCACCTCAGGACAATTTGTGTTAATAAAAAGCATGGGGTCCTGAGACGAGGAGATCTTAGTTTCCTTTAAACTAGGCTCCTCTGACCCCCAATGCCTTTCAAAATTATGCTTCGTCTCTGGACTCTTTAAGTTACACACAGCCCCTTCTCCAGATTGCTGAACCCTCCTTAATGCCGGAACAAGAACCCCGGCACTCTGCCTCTCTCCCTCTCTGTCTTTAAAATCATTTAAAATATATTAAAGACTCAAGCTCAAAAAACAGAGAGGAGGAAACAGAGAGGTGGTTACCAGGGGCTGAGTGATAAATGAAATGGGGAGATGTTGATCAAAAATTACAAACTTCCAGTTAGAAGATGAATAATTTCTGGGACCTCACACACAGCATGCCAACTCCAGTTAACAATACTGCATTATATACCTGAAAGGTGCTCAGAGAGAAGTTCTTAAATGTTCTCACCAAAAAAAGAAATGGTAATTATGTGACAAGACACAAGTGTTAACTAACCCTATGGAGATAATCATTTTACAATATATAATTTTATCAAATCAACACCTTGTACACCTTAAACTTACACAATGTTACATGTCAGGTATGGCATTATATCTCAGTAAAGCTGGGAAAAAATAGAATAGAATTACTAATGTGAAGTTGATGTGTAGAATTAACCTGCCTGATAGTTTTGGAAAATTCTTGGCCATTGTCTTTTCAAATATGGCTTTTGCCCGTTTCCTTGTTTTTCTCCTCCTGGGACTTCAATCACACACGCTGATGGATGTGGGCTTCTCTGGGTTTGTACACTTTCCTGAAGAATCACATCTCTGTGGCCTTGTCTATCCTGGCCGTATTTTCTGCAGGTTATGGGATCAGGTTCTCCCAAGGAGTCCCCTGTAGGACACTTTTGTCCTGGGGAGGGGGCAGGGGGGAGGGGCGGGGGGCCCCTGTGCCCACAGTGTGAGGGACTCCCCGAGCCCGTGTGCAGGCTGCCTTTGTCCCTGCATATGCAGGCTGGGGCCTGGAGCAGGACAGCGGGCATGCTGTCTGAAATCAGTGACTGGAGAGCAGAGGCCCAGCCCAGGCTCCTCCTCCGGGACCTGAGGTCATTCCAGGATGTTGAACCAAGGCTCTGGACACCCAGGATCTGAGGGATCAAGCACATCTGGCTTCCTCTGTGTCTGTAAAGGCCTCTCTTTCCTCCAGTCAATCCCCGCCCCACTCCCCACCAGAAAAAAGCAAGACAGGTCATCTCAGGGTTACCAGGGAGCCCCTGGGAAGCCCTCGGGTGGAGACCAGCCCAAAGTGTGTCTCCAGCTGCAGCTGCAGCACATGCCCAGATGGTCCCAATTCTAGCAGCAAGACTGCACGGGAACAAGGGACCGGAGGCTGCCTGCTGGGAGCAAGGGCAGGGGAGCCTCAAGGCCAAGGGAGAGAGAGAAAGGGAGGAGAGAGGGGGTCCCCTT